>NW_025999900.1:10376686-10392545 GCF_001458135.2 Marmota marmota marmota
CCCCCCGCAACTGACACTAGGATCGCTGTATGTATACACATGGCTGTATAACCAATGTGATCCTACAATTTGTACACATGGAAAATGAGAATTCATACCCTATTCGAATCAAATGTATGATATGTCAAGATCATTGTATTGTCTTGAGCAACTAATAAAAAAAAGAAAGAAAGAAAAAGAAAGGAAACAGATCTCCCAGGACAGCTCTGGGGATGGAAGAAGCAGAGACTGAAGAACCTCTGGTCTTATCAGAGCTCCCAAAGGAGCAAAAAGCTCCTGCTCTTTCTCATCTTTCAGTCTCTTTGCTCAAGATTTAATGTCAGAAGAACGTGACTGATTTTGCCTGGGTCCGGTGTCTTCCTCTTGGCTGCGGGAGGAGGAAAAGGGGCACATCAGAACTTCCGAATCTCAGCCACTGATCTAGTCTTGAGTGGTGTTTCCAGAAAAGGGTCGATGCTGGGCAGCAAAACGGGCAAGGTTTCCCCACACCATGATGAAGAATTTGGATTAATCCCAAGTGTAGCAGGAAGCCGGAGGTGGGTTTTATATAAAGCAAAGACAGGTTACATCTTTGTAGAGTTTGAATGAATGAATTCTGCTTAAGTCTGTGTCTTTGATTTCTGGGATATGTTCTCATTTATTTTTCTTTTTTTTTTTTCTCAAAATAAAGTGTTTTAGAAATAAGAGAAAGCAAAGAATCATTTACAATCTCAGCAGAGAATAAACAGTGAGAAGAAAAATTCTCTTCTGTATTGACTTTATGTCTCCGAATGCCAAATGCTCAGGAATGATCTAGCTCAAAAACGGCGCTTCCACAACTCAGCAGAAACTGGGGCCGCAGCCAACTTACTGGATACATCTTTTCCAAGCAATGAATACAAGATTTTGCTGCCTCTCAACTACTTGACTCTGAGCTGGGAATATTTTCTTATGGCATAAATACCACACAACTGGTAAAACAAAAAACAAAACAAAATGAATTTTATTCTTGAGTATTACTGATCTGAAAATCTGTGTCAACATAGACTCTGGGGTCACAGAAACCTAGTTCCTGGTCCAAGTCAACCACTTAGAAGATATGAGCTTAAATAAGTTAATTAACCTTCCCAGCATTAGTTTCTAAAACTAAATTGGAGATAACAATACCTACACCATACGGTGTTTGTGAGGATTATGTTAGAAAATATGTTAACCATCTAATCCAGTACCTCACTGGGATTCTGCTTGGTTAAGCCCTTGTTTATCTTTGCATTGGAGAATGGTCAGTATTGACTAAATGTACATTGCCATTGTGTTTGCAGTGAGGATGTAGATGGAAATAAATGGTTTCCAAAGGGTTTGGCTTTTAAAACTCTAAAAGATCTATATTCCTTGATTCTCATTCTTACCAATGCTTCCTAGGTCAGGTAATAATAATTGCTACCATTAACTTAGGGCTCATAGTATGCCAGGCACTATTTTAAGTGCTTCATATTTATTAATTCATTTAATCTATGCAACACCATCATGAGGTTATGTTAGGGTCCATAAACAAGTCAAGATGGTGCCTGGCACTTTGCCAGAGGGAGTGGTTTGTGAAGTAACGCCAGCGAGCCATTAAGATAATGGAGATTCCTTAATGACTGACTGCTGTATCTAGTTTATGTCGATTGAGTTAAGCTGTGTGTAATTAAGATGATGAGGATTCCTTGATGACTGATTGATGTATCTAGATGTTAATTGAAACAAGCTGTGAATTCAGTTATGTATATATACCCTTGCTGTCCTACAATAAAGCGGCTCCTGCTGTGTCAACCTTCACGAATTCCTTGTCACTCGCCCCCGGTTATTTCGCCCAGCCAGACTGCAGCAAGGTTGAGGTTGGCATTGTCATATTCCATTTTTAAATGAAGGAAATATATTTTCCCAAGTTCTTAAAGTGGGTAGATGACAGAGCTGGGATTTGAACCTCCACTTGTCAGTTCTGGAGTCCTTCACTCTTAAGCATTTTTTTCTACTTTCCAAATAGCAGAGAAATGTTAATCCATGCATGATCTCAGTAAGCCACACAACTCCTTTCCTCTCTGAAAAGCTGTTGCACTTGGGATTTGGAATTACAAATGAAAACTCCCAATTTTAAAATTCTGTGTGTTTTGTGAATCCTCAAAAATAGATTTAAAGAAGTTTCCGTTTTAACAGTGCTTTATGTGAATATAGCAGAGACCAAGTCTTCTTCAATATTGTTCCATGCACCCCTGGTGCCTATAAGCTGTTCCGTGGACATATGAACAAACCAGCTACAACTACCCATGCACATGTCTATAATCTAGTCATGGACCAAGCCCTGTAGGCTCAATCTACTCACAGAGGTAGCAGGTATAACATGAAGGAAACATTAGCAACTGGGATCACACAGTGGTCTAGGAGTAGAAGGAAGTAGCCCCTCTTCCCATGTGCCCATTAAAATAGATTTAAATGATCTCCATCCAGAATCTGGAGAAATTCTGATAGAGACCTAGTCTCCTTGCAAGCTGGCTTTGGCCCTGTGGAGGATCACAGAGACACTGTAAGGAAGCTCTCCTCTCTAAGGTTTTATTTCTACCTAATGATCTGGATGATGGAGAACAAGGGAAGCCTCAGGCAATCCCAAAACAAGCAAGGTGTCTCCTTGGCACCCTCTCTTTTTCCTTTCTGTGCCAACCACTTCCCACCAGGAATACAGAATCCATATCTGAAAGCTTCCAACAGATGCAATTTACCCCATGACTCTGAAGCCACACTCAGCTCCATCTCAAATTTTCATTTCCCCCATTAATCAAACATCCCACTCTTCAATGTCCAGGTTATTGCCAATCAAGGTAATAATCTCCAATATGATTTATTACAACTTCACATTAAGAAATCCAGTTTAAACTTCCTAAAATGCTCTGACTGAATTTCTAACACTACCAAAACTTTTAACCATTGGACAGTGTCTAAAAACTTTGACATACAGGAGGCTAGACTGTGAAACTCAACTGTGGTCAAGACATGAAGAGAACTTGTTGAAATAAACAGGCTCCACCCTCTGGGACAGAAGAGCCACCTGGGAAGGAGACAGAAGGAAGCTCATGTCATGCCAGTTTCAGCAGCCAGCTCAGAAATGTGCAAAATGGCACCCAGGCAGCCATGTGAGAGCCTCTGCCATATGGCCAAGAGGGTGCCCACCTTTCACCCATGTCCTGCACAGGCTATGGAAATGGGGTTCCCCTCAGTGGAATGGGCTGGCTGAGAAATAAAAGCTAAAAAAATAGAACAACAAAAAAAACCACAGGACACAGAAAGTAGTTTCAAGAGCAAGGAGAGGATAGGCAAGCTACTCTGGCAAAATGGAGCCCTCCAGCTTGCTTTATTTATATCCGGAGACATCAAAGGCAGGGATAAGGCTTCAAGAGCAGAGTCTTGCTTCCTGGTGTCTTTTAGTCAGCAGGTTGATTGACATCTTGGTAGGTCACATCCATCTCTGGCAGAGCTTGGTGGGGAGTTCACCTGCAGCTGGCCGTCAATCCCTGTGGGGGTGCCACGGGAGGTTCCCAATGTCAGACGTATCCCCTCATTAGGCAGCTATGCGCAACATAATCCACACATAGCCCAGGGAGGACTCTGACACCCACCTCCTCCTTTTGCATTCATTCAGGATGATCCCTCAGTCCCTTGCAGTAACGACATAGCAGGAGACAGCAGGTATGTTGTGCTGAGGGGTGATGCTGGCCTAGGAGGGCTGAGATGGAAAGAGCTTCAGAGACCAGCCATGCTCAGGATATTTTGCTCAGATTCTTAAGGACAGAAATCCCCTTTTTCAGACTAAAAGAGAGGGAGCAAGGAGCAGAATGGCTAGAAGGATAATTTCTAAAACTCTAGCTGTTCCTACCTGAAGGACACTAGAAAACTGCTCTCAGAGAAAACTGGGAAGGAGACAGAAGGAAGCTCATGTCATCCCAGTTTCAGCAGCCAGCTGAAATTTTTTCTTCTTTTCCCTCCTTTTTTGTTAAAATGCTTTAATGGAACCCCTGATTATGCAAAAGGAAAACCCAGCCCAGTTCCACAAGGGTAATTGAGAGAATGTGAAGCTAAATTATTCTGTATAGTAATGTGTTTCATCTTTGTGCAGATGGAATTGGGCATGGGGGTTGTTTGTTTTTATTTTAAAGGACTTTTACCTCCTGATTAGTTTGGAGCCTCAAGGGAAGAGGAGATGGAAAAAGCCACTCTAATCCAACAGGGTAGAATCCAGGAACTTGGAAGCAGAATAAAACCTAAGGAAAGATAGCCATTAAGGAATACTCTCTGACAGCTTTTGTCTAGTAGTCTTTGGACAAAGTGATGTCTGTTATCCAGTTTTAAAACATTTCCTATTCTGTGCAACATTTCTCTTCCATGACCTGCCAAGCCTTTAAAGAAGCTTCCTTAATTTATATAGATCAGTGTCAGCCTTAAGTAAGAAGTGTCTATATGATGGAGACTGAGTGACTTGAGGTTAGGAGAGTAAACCAAATGGGCAAGACTGATGGGGAAGAAGCCAGCACGTAAGCAACACATTTCATTAATATTTCTTCTAACACACAGTGTTCTCAGGAAGGAGAACTGACTATGTAAACAAAAAATCTTTCAACTTCATTACATATTTATACCTATATTTAAGTTTTATTTTATTTCTTGTATTGACTCTTTCCCCCGCCCCTTTGTGGGTCAGTTCTGTCCAAAAAATACACTCCTGTCATGCTATTAGTTTTCCTCAAATGTCTGGCTCTGTGTTTAGGGGATGTTGAACTAGATTGGTACTAGGAATGTTTTTCCATCTCTTGGTGGCAATAGGATGTTTCAGGCAGAGAAGGATATGGACTGAACAAGTAGACAGTCATTCTTCAGGTAGTGTCCCCGATTCTCTGGTGGCTATAATTTACCTGTTTCTCCTGACCAAGCCTCTGGTCTCAGAGCCTCACATTTGAGTAGACCCACTCAAAGAGTCATATTCCCAGCTTTATCCTAATGGCCACTGTGAAAGCAAAGGCAGTGATTCATCTGGTAACTTAATTTCCCAGTGGGTCATGATGTCAGGACACCCAGAATCACCCTCATCTTCAGTGATTTTCTAGAAGGAATTACAGGACTCTGAAATAGTTACATTCACAGTTACAGTTTATTGCAATAAAAGGATACAAAACAAAATCAGCAAAGAAAAGTGTCACAGTGGGAAAAAACCTGGAGGGAACTAGGCACAAGCTTCTAGATTTCTCTCTAGAGAACGTACTTCATTCCTCCAGCAATCACATGGCAACATTCATTCCCTGTCTGCTTGGGAAGTTCACTAGGTTTCATTCCTAAGATTTTTACTGGGGGCTAGTTGCACTGGAACCCTCTGCCTAGCACATTCTATGATTCCAGATTCCCAGAAGGAAAATGGGAGCTCAGCATAAAACATAGTTTGGGGGTGGGGTTGTGGCTCAGTGGCAGAGTGCTCGCCTAGCATGTGTGAGGCACTGGGTTTGATTCTCAGTACCATATGCAAATAAATAAAATAAATAAATAAAGGTCCATCAACAACTAAAAAACATATTTAAAAAAACAGTTGTGCAGCAGGGCGCTGTGACGCAAGCCTGAAATCCCAGCGGCTTGGGAGGTTAAGGCAGGAGGATGGAGAGTTCAAAGCCAGCCTCAGCAACAGAGAGGCAATAAGCAACTCAGTGAGACCCTGTCTCTAAAAAAATACAAAAAAGGGCTGGGGATGTGGCTCAGTGGTTGAGTGCCCCTGAATTCAATCCCTAGTACCAAAAAAAAAAAAAAAATGTGCAGTCTAGGCACAGTAAACCAGTAGTGAAGACACTACTGAAATCCAACTTCCCAGGTGCTGGCCATGAGCCAAACTTGCAAGTAGGTCTTCTAAGGACAACTGTCTCAGGGCTTTGATACTAGCTCTGCACAGTCATTCAGACATCTCTCTCCCCAGCACTCCCCTTGGAGTTGTTCTGGATTCCATTGTGTAAACTCAAGTCTTGGAGACCCTGTAAGGGACTGCAGGATTCCTGGTTCTATTCAGTTTTGTCATCAGCATATAAGAAGTTCTTAAAAGTATATGTGTTGAATAAATGATCTCTTTTTAAAATGGGTAATCAAAAGTTGAAAGAAAATAACTCTAAAATATTAATAAAGGATAATGCTATTCCATATGATTTTTATTCTTTATATTTTTCTATGCTTTCCAATTTTCTAGAATAAACACAAGCTATTTTATATTTAGAAAACAGTAAAAATGTTTGTTTCTAACAAATTTTCTAAGCAATGTTTCTATAGATCAGATGCCAACTCTGCAGGGTGAGACCCACTGGGTAACTCTCACTCCAGGAACACTTTAAGTCACAGACATGCCAGGTGAAGTCCACATCACAAAGAATTTGTCTCTTGGGCCTTAATCTCAACACCATTCCCTTCCACTTACTCTTCATAGTTTAAACTTATGAAACACAACAATCAATGCTCCAAACAGATTTGTTAACTTATTACTAAAAATTCGGTAACACCCTGATGTTTTCCAGTGTTCAGTGGTAAGTGTTGTAAATAGTGAGTGCTGTAATCAACTTTTAACCATCTTCACAAATAGACAGAAATCATCTTTTAATTAAAAATTACTTTCCTAAGCATATCTTCATGGAGCTAATATTAAAAATTAATTTGAGGTATCCTAAAAATGTTTTTGGTGGCAATGAAAGAGTACCCTAAAACTTTTTTTTTAATTTGGAACAAGCAATGCAGTAGTTTATATTACTACCACTTATTCTAACTTATGCCAACTAATAAGATTTAACATTGATAAATATCAAAATTATAAGTACCCAGATTCTCTAAATAATGCCTACATTTATTCTAGCCTCCTTGTCAAATGTACTTTCTTCATTGTTGTAATACCTTCAAAAGAACTGTACATCTGTACCCAAATGTCTTAGTTATTTTTCCGTTGCTGTAACAAAATACTTGAAGCTAAATATTTTTTCAAAGGTTTGCTGGGTACAGTGGTGCATACCTGTAATCCCAGTTACTTGGAAAGTTGAGGCAGGAATATCACAAGTTTAAGGCCAGTCTCAGCAACTCAGCAAGACCCTGGTCAAAATAAAAAATAAAAAAGGCAGAGGAAGTAGCTCAGTGGAAGCTCACTTGGCTAGCATGCATGAGGCCCTGGATTCAATTCTCAGTAGCACCATTAAAAATAAATAAATGGGTTTATTTAGCTCAGTCTTAGGGGCTGAAAATCTAAGATTGGACAGTCTCGTTGGTCCAGACTCTGGAGAGGGCCTTCTTAGTGAGAGCATGTGCCAGAAGAGAGGGGCCAATCACATGGCAGGACAGAAGACAGGAGGGATTCAGGGGCCAGGCTTTCTCCTTTTATTACAACTCCTGAGAAAACTACAGTAATCCCTTCTGAGGGCAGTGTCCCCAGTGATATAACCACCTTCAGCTAGGCCCCCATCTCTTAAAGTCTCCACCACCTCAACAGTGCCACTCTGGGGAACACACTCCCAGCACATGAGCCTCTGGGGGGCACATGCAAAAGAGATCCCAACCACAGCACCAAACTACATTCTCCACATGAGGAAGAAAAAAAAAGATCTCATGAAAACATATATCAGATCTAGTAATCATATTCCCCACAGAAACAAGAGAATGTGTGCAGGAAAAAAAATGTGCAAAAGTGGCTATGGCGATTTTGCTCATAAAAAGCAAAAACTGGATGCAAATCAAATGTTCATCAGCAGTAAAATGGATACATAAAATGATGCTACATTCATATAACAGACTACAAGACCACGATGAAAGCATGTCTGTCAGGAAGATAAAAGAAACTTCAAACAAAATACTGAGTAAATGAAGTCAGACGAATAGAGATGTGCTGTATGATTCCATTTATACAAAGATTAAAACAGGCAAAATAATTTGAAGCATTGGAAATCAGGATACCAATTACCCATAGAAGAAAGAGTGACTAGAAGTGGGGGCACAGGAGGAGCTTCTGAGATTCTCAAAACATTCTACAGTTTAGTGTAGGTGGGGTTTACATGAGTCATTCATTTGTACTACAAACTTTTTATATACCTGTCTGTAGATGTTTTACTCCTATAAAAAATTTACCACCCCTTAGAAAAAGAGGTTTACAGAGAGCTTATACATCCTAAGAAGCACCATTTATTTAAGTTCAACTAGTAAATATCTCTAAGAACATGGATGGCTACATATATAATGTATAATATATATATATATATATATATGACATATCATATATGATCTATATGTATCATGCATATTTCTCCAGTCCTCTTGAGTCTGAATCAGAGGACATTCCATTAATATCCAACATGAATGTCACTCACTCGTTCTTGCTTGCACTTGCCTTACCAAAACCTCTGTGCCCGGTATCCCATGTTCTGCACTTCTGGGAGTGTCCAGAAGGTGTCCCCATGAGCTCACACTCTGCAGGCACATCCTCTTCCAAGGCACCAGGGTTCACCCAGGTCCTCCTCCAAGCTATGCAGAAGAGGATAGAAGACAATGAATGACTCACCTGTTCCTGTTGGACGGCACTACAGTGTTTCTGGGATCTGAGTATTTTATATAAAACTTAGTGAGAAGATTAAGTGTACTGACAGCCCTACTTACCCCTGTGGTATACTTACTTCTAGATAGTTGGACCAAGGATCAGAGTCAAGAAACTGCCATAATGTCATCATCAGACTCAGGGATTCCCTCCGACAAGCTTTCCCAGTAAAGCTAAGCACCAACTCTATCTGCCTTTAGGTTGAGTTCTCACCTAGGAAGCTTCTCATCCCTTGAGAGCCACCCACAGATGGCTAAACTGCCCATGTATATCTATATTCCAGCAATGGGCACGACCAAACATCTTTACCATGTGACTCCATCTCCCTGGAGCACGCTGACTTCACTCAGGCCTGTCTCATGAGTTCACAGATGGCTTGAAGCCCTGTGCTAGACTCCAGCAGAGGCCCCTGTAGTTATTCTAATCCTGTAAATTGAAATGGTTGACTGGCAGGCCCATGCCACTCATATATAAAACATTGAATATTTTCTAAATCTAGCATAAAAATATTAAAATCCCATGCATTTTTCCATTTTTAAATTTTCTCCAGTATTCTCTATCAAAATAAATGATTTCTTTAGATTTCAATATATTTATATCTAAGATTTTGGGAGAGATAAAGTGTCAACTACCTTATACTCTGGATAAAATGATAAGAAAACAATTTTCATTTATCTTCTTCATATTATGGGTCATTCTTTCAAAGGGTTTTGGTGCATGAATATCTGTAACAAAGAGAGAACTAAAGCATGATTAAAATTGCAGTCACATCCGCAACCACTTGCTTCCCTGAAATGTGTCCCAACAGCGAATTCCTCCACCTGCTGGTGCCAGCCTGTCTCTGCAGTTCATACACCACTCATCAAAAATATCTCATGAAATGGAGTAGTGTGCAATTCCAGATCTTCATCTTAAAATGTATTATGATTAAATGACGAAGATATTCTAATTCAAGAGAGTGGTGTAATAAAATGGAACTTCCAAAAAGAGAAAAAAATACTCTGCTTTCTCTTCAGATCCTATAAATCTTTTGCCTTTTACTAACGATTTCCATAGAGAAACAGTTATTTTCATTTGGTTTCCTGTGACCTTAGATAGCACTTCAGGTCCGGGACACTTGTTTTTTTCTTATGATAGTCCGATGGTCTACTTTGTATTTTCTTGTGAATGTGGTACCTTGAACTAATTTTAATGTTTTGGGGAAGGCAGAGACCAAACATCTTTCAAACACAGAGCCTTGTATATCTAATGATTGCTGTTCATTCAGTGATTGCTTTGTTGATGTTCCAAATTGACAAATGCTTCCAGATCATTTTCTCACCCAGGATATGACCATAGTGGAGTCCTATAGTACAGCTATAAAACCTAGGTCAGGTTGCAAAGTGACAATTCCCAAAATAAACATATGGACTTATATTTATAAGTATAAGGCAGAAAGGGTAAGAAAACAAGAAAGACAGTTCCCAGAAAATGGAGCCCTGGAGTGACAACATTTCTGGTTTCTATATAGTCAATCTGATTTACTGATATATTCCAAATGGCCAGCACAATGCTGCACACACATAGTAGGTGCTGAACAAATATTGTCATAAATAAACCAAAAAGTTGAAATGTTGAATTTGAAAATTGGGCTATACACAGCTTCGCTTAACAAATTACAATCCATCTAAGACAACAAGAAATGAAAACAAAAAAGAGTCCTGAGTCTGTGTATGACATTAGCTTTTAATATAACACCCAGATGCCCAGCCTTGAAAATATTAATTGAGAGAAAGCCATTCTCTCTTTGGATTTCTGGAGGTTTAAAGCTAACAAATGTAACCCATCTGTATCTAAGCATCTTACTAGTTAGAACTTTAAAGGCAGATAATTACACAGTTCTGATTAAGTTAAGAGTATTTAGCATTTGAGAAGCTAGGGGTTTGATTCTTTAGGTTTGGCCCCCTCCATGGAACAAAATTCTGAAAACTAATACTGCTTGTTTTGTGTGGCTGATTCTGGCAATTAATCGATTGTGTGCAAAGGGCAGGTCAAAACATGGACAGGAGAAGTTTACTTTCACAGCGGCCCTGGGTCAAGGTGACAGGCGGCCATCCCTTGAGCATGTCTGCTGAAACCCTGTGCTTAGCACATTTTTCACTTCCTTTCCTCGGTCAGGATTTGTTCATGTCGGTTTGCAAAACTTTCCCAGAGTTAATCTCCTCATTCTTTCCCATACACGGTTGAAAGCCTTTTCTGAAATGTGAGTCTTGTTGCAGGAATAGTAATACCAGAGGGTGAAGCAAATGCATGCAGTAGACAGACCCTGTTGTGCAAGGCACACAGTTTATAACTTTTATATTATTCTGAGTCCTCCAAGAAGGAGAAAACTGTTCTCAATCAGTCCACTCAACTCAGGTCTCCCAAGCAAGGGTGCCCTAGTGTCAAGTGGCTGGGATAGGGGATGGGATGCCTCCAGACTTTCTTCCTGACCACTTGGGTATTCTCTGAATCAGCCTTCAACCAGTGGCTGCCCTGAGTCTCCCTGGAGATAGGGAGTCCTTGTAACCATGCCTAAACCCAGATTGCTGAGAGTCTCCAAGAAGACACTTTCTCCCTGGGGTCCTACTACCTGCCCTGGATTTTCCTAGGAAATGGAGCTAAGGTCCCTTGCTTCTCTGAGATACTCAGGCTACCTGGGATCTCTGCTGCCTCCTCAGGAAAGCAAGTCTCAGGCTCCTCAGTCTGAAAGTTGCTCTTTCTCTTCTCCCCATACCCCTATATCATCTTCTCACCACCACCTCACTCTCCTCAGACCCTTGCCCCTCATTCTTGACTTCTGCATGTTAACGCACAGTTTCAAACCAGGAAGGTTCATGTCTTTCTTCAGAGCTCATAAGCACTTCGGGAAAAAGTAAAATATTGGGAGAAAATAAAAAATTAATACTTCAAAATGTAATCCTCTCCCAGAAGTTTACATTTCCATAATGCCTTTAGCCTTTCCTCTCATGTCTCTACTCATGGTTTTTCTAAGCTAAGCCATCTTGCAGAGTGAAAAGGACAGGAGCATTACTCTTACTTTGCAGAAGTTGAAATTGAAGTCCTGATTCTCTGGTGTCAGCATCTTCCACAACAGGCATATTGAGACTGTCCATGATTCGAGAGACAGGAAAAAAAAAAAGTGGGTTGTGCCGCAGCCCGGCTGGCTGGGCAAAATAAGCGGAGGGGTGACGAATAACTTGTGTACGTTGATACAGCAAGAGTGGAAGCCGTTTATTGCAGGACAGGAGCAGTATTTATACATTCCACACAGCTTATCTAATTAGCATAAACTAGATACATCAGTCAACCAATAAGGAATCTCCACACTTAATGGCTCGCTTTTGTTACTTCTCAAACCACTCCCTCTGACATTTTGCCAGGCACCATCCAGACTTGTTTACGAACTTTAACATTCCCCTGGCAAAATGCCAGGTGTTATTTTGACTTGTTTACATACTCTAACAGGGTTGTAAAACTTTCCAGCTTTTCAGGAATTCCCACTAGACCACTCTTAACAAGCCAAACTACTGTACTAATGAGCAAATCAAGTATGACAGAAGGTAAAAGTGCCAGGAACATCCACTTCTTCAAGAAAAGCCAACTACACTCAAGTAGCAAGAGAATGATCGAAGTCATAGCCAATTATAGAGATAGCAATTTGGTTAGCCACATTGTCTGCAGGTGGTAGGGTGTTCCATAGCATAATCAATCCAGCCTCTCAGTCATCTTTCTAAATATTTAAAACAGCAGAGCCTGGATAGTGACCTTGGTTGACAGATTCATACATTAAAAATACCTGAACAAAATGTACTTATCTCTACACCTTGGGCATAATGCTCAGCCCATCTTTTACACTTCCCCTCTCCAGGATGTAAATGATCTGTATGTGGGGCCACTTTGGGCATCTGGCATTTCCTTGGGCACAGGACTGATTAAAAGTAGACCAAGCCGGACACAGTGGTGCACACTGGTAATCCCAGTGGGTCTGGGGTCTAAGACAGGAGGATTGAAAGTTTAAAGCTAGCCTCAGCAACTTAGCAAGGCCCTAAGCAACTCAGTGAGATGTCCCCTCATCTCTAAATAAAGTAAAAAAAAAAAAAAAAAAAAGGGGGGTCTGGGGATGTGATTCAGTGGTTAAGTGCCCCTGGGTTCAATCCCAAAAAATGTAGACCAAAGGTCAACAATAGCACACACAAAATTCCAGTGATCCCATCTGATTCAAATGTATGATATGTCAAGATCCTTGTACTGTCATGTGTAACTAAGTGAAACAAATTTAAAAAAATTTTTAAAAACTCCAAGTGAAGCTGCATTCAGTGATGCACACCTGTAATCCTAGCAGCTCAGGAGGTTAAGGCAGGAGTATCACAAATTCAAGGCCAGTCTCAGCAACTCAGCAAGGCCCTAAGCAACACAGTGAGACCTTGTCTCAAAATAAAAACATTAAAAAGGCCTGGGATGTAGCTCATTGGCAAATGGTACAGGGTTAAATCCCCAGTACCAAAAAACCAAAAACAAACCCAAAACAACCAAATGAATAGATAAATTGATTAGCTAAGATGCAGTCTGAATTTGGGTTTACATAACAGATCCCAAATCCTGTTTCAGGGGAGTGAAATCAATGTTTAAGGATGTGAAAAACATTTCTACCACTCACTTGTGAAGATCCTGAGCAAGCTACATAACTTCTAAGCCTATTTCTTCATCTGTGAAATGGAAAGAAAAATAGATCTTGCTTCACAGAGCTGGTAAGAGGACTAAATGAGGTAATGTATGTAAAAGTCTAACCAGAACCCTTTGGAAAATGCTAGTTACAGCCTTGGTGAATTTGGAAGTGGTATATCAGCACAATAAGCTCTGCTTTGAGACAGTGGATAACAGTACCTTTTTGCTATAACCACCAAATGGGTCTCACAGACACACACAACGGTAGTGAGTATAACTGACCCAGGGCTGTAGATAGCCTTGCTGTGTTTGCACAGAGGTCAAGTCTCCCTGGGGACACTCCACCAATGACAAGCAAAGAACCAGGGACTCCTCCCACTGCTGGCTTTGGCTTCAGAACAACCCAGTGACCTTGCTGGATCCTCCAGGACTACAGGGCAGCCTGGGATATGACCCCCTCCCTTCCCTGCCTTCTCTTCTTCGCTCTGCATTAGCTTGCATCATGGTCTGCTGCTCTCCTGCTCTAAATTGGCTCGCTCCTCATGTCTCTCCCACAAACATTTGCCCTAATAAAACCTTTTCACTTTGAAACCCTATTTAGCATCTGCTTCTGTAAGGACTCAAATTAACACATTTTACCTTGGTTCTTTTCTGACAGTGGGGAGCTTATGCTTGTCCTGTGAGGTTTGGACAGTTTGTTCAGCTATTCACAAATGCTGTTTCATTACAGAAGCCACAAGGAAGCAGTAGAGAAGAAACAGGAATAATACATGTCATTGTTAACAAGGCTGGTATAAACATGTGAACCACTTAAATCTGATGGTTTTTCAGGCACCCATAGTTTTTAGTGTTTCAGTCAGGGAAGAGGCTAAAGGAGAGGTTTTGGTGTTGTTTGGTTTGGTTTGGTTTGGTACCTGGCATTTAACCCAGGGCTGTTCCTACCACTGAGTTACATCCCCAGAACTCTTTTTCTTTCTTCCTTCCCTCCTTCCTTCCTTCCTTCCTTCCTTCCTTCCTTTCTTTCTTTCTTTCTTTCTTTCTTGACAGTGTCTGGTTAAGTTGTCAAGGCTAGCATCAGACTTGCAATCCTCCTGCCTCAGCCTACTGATTCATTGGGATTATAGGCATGTGCCCCAGCACCCAGTTTAAAGGAGAGGTTTTTAAAGATATTGATCTTATTGTTCAAGTAACTTAACTTCTTGAGGCCTCAGGTTTCTGTACTAGTATAGAAGGATCAGATGTTGGACTTTGAAGGGACCTCAGTGACCATCAATCTCCTGGTTTCTCAAACTTCAATTATAGATGTACCATTTTTTTGCCCCAGTCATGTACCACCCAATCTATATGATTTTTCTAGAAACAAGTTCATATTAACTGAAAATTTGAAAAATAAGGCTCATATTGGAACAAAAATTGGAAAAGTATCACTCATAATAATTAGAATCAATTTATTGAATTCTAATTAGGTACTAAAACCTAGAATAAAAAAAAAGAAGAGTCTACCTTCTGTTTAAAATGCAGATTAACAAATGCTAATACCAAAGACTTTTCAGAAAACCTAAAGGAAATGAGAAGGGAATAACTGTTAGGCAGTTGATTTAGTGTCTGGAAGACTGAGTCTACTAGTACCCCAAGTCATCTGGTGCTTTTATATCCCCTTTAACACAGGATTATACCCCAGTTTCCCTCCCCACATTCTACAGTTTGAACTTCTAATTTGATGGTTAGAACATTTGACAGTTTTTTCCACAGAGAGATGTTCAATTCAGGAGAGTGGGCTCACTGGCTGGATGCGGAATCAAAAAAATAGTATGTGCATTAGTTCATCATTAACCTGGACTTCCAACAAGAATTCACTACATCTAAATACACAGGAGGCTAGGATGTACCTACTTGAAATAGGCTTAAGCAAAACTAAGAAACAATAAGTTTGCTTTGGTGTCTTCCCTCTCTTCTTTTGTATCCTACTTTCTCACTCCCCATCCAAGTGCTCAGACTTTATTTTGCCTTCTGCTGCTTAGAGACCTCCATGTGAGTAATATCTACTGACACTTAGCCTTTTACCTTATTTTCCATCTGTTGGAGTCTGTGGGCAGGTCGGAATGGCACCTGGCATTTTGCCAGGGGAATGTTAAAGTTCGTAAACAAGTCTGGATGGTGCCTGGCAAAATGTCAGAGGGAGTGGTTTGAGAAGTAACAAAACCGAGCCATTAGGTGTAGAGATTCCTGATTGGTTGACTGATGTATCTAGTTTATGCTAATTAGATAAGCTGTGTGGAATGTATAAATACTGCTCCTGTCCTGCAATAAACGGCTCCTACTCCTGCTGTATCAACGTACACAAGTTATTCGTCACCCCCCGGTTATTTTGCTGCAGCCGGACTGCGGCACCATCCAGCTATTAGACCTGACTGACGTATTTCACAATGTGTGAATGACCCAAAACTGGCATAATGCTGTGACTATTCTGTGGGTATTCAAAGCTGATTAAAAAAAAAAAAAAAAAAAAAAAAAAAAAATGCAATTACAACAAAGAAATTTAAAAAACTTTTCCATCTGGCTTCCCTCACG
>NW_025999900.1:10394301-10395382 GCF_001458135.2 Marmota marmota marmota
TGAATTAAAAAAAAAAAAAAAAAAAAAAAAAACTTTCAACAAAAGAATTTCTTTTTCCTTCAGGCTCCCCTCACAGGGCTTCACTCCACTCTCTTGATTCAGGACTCATCCAAATCCAAATCTCAACCTCAATTCTCCTACCAACTTTCCTCTGCTGATTGTCAATAGTGTAGGTATTGCATAAAGCCCACCTCAGCCTTAGTTCTGCCCCAAGGGCCAAAGTCTAAGCCCCGGAAGTAAGGAGGACCAGGAGTCTGGAAATGAGGCCAGACCTATGGGATTTAAACTTAGATTTTTATGGTGAGTTCGCATTAGTTCAAAATAATCAATTTTGGCTAAAAACCCTCTGACATCCTAAAATCCCATGTGTTTTGTTTACCTTTGCCAAGGTGTAAACACACACACACACACACACACACACCACAAATACCACTGGAGCTGAAGGTGAACAGAGCAAAGATCAGCCTGCCCCCTGTAGATTGCCACAGACCAGTTTGTTTTATGTGACTAAGGCAACTGGCCCAATGAGCGATCATTCATTTTCCACACACATTCCCTCCTCTTTTCTCTCCGCCCTCTCCTTCAGTTCAAACATAATGTAAATCGACTGGCACACAATCAATCTGAAGCATAGATTCCTGGATTCACTGATTCTTACTGACCCATCTCTACAGAATGTGGTAAGGTGCTAGGGGCAGGTCAAGACTGGTTCTAGGAGACCAGAAACCCGAGTCTCTGAGTCCTCAAAAACTAAGAACAACTGGGGCACGCTGACGATCCACCGTGAGGCGACGCGAAGGAATGGGAAGGGAAGTGGGACAACCTGAAGTTACAGCAAGATCCCAGGTGGGAGATAATAATAATCGCACTGCAAACGTAGATCAGTAAACAACAGTTTGCCAACAAGGTGTTTTCTCACCAACCACGTCCTGGAGGCGCTGGGACCTGTGGCAGGGAGCCAGAACAAACCCTGCTTTCCCAAGTTTGGCAGATCCGGAAGGAAGCCTCCGAGCGCTACGTGACCTGCACACGGTCCCTGTAAACAGCCCAGAGCCTCCGCCGGGTCCCCGGCCCACGCCCA
>NW_025999900.1:10395405-10398500 GCF_001458135.2 Marmota marmota marmota
CTCCCGCCTCAGGTCCAGCTCTTGCGCCGCCGCCACCCGCAGCAATGGCTAAGCCCCTGACAGACCAGGAGAAGAGGCGGCAGATCAGCATCCGCGGCATCGTGGGCGTGGAGAACGTGGCCGAGCTCAAGAAGGGCTTCAACCGACACCTGCACTTCACGCTCGTCAAGGACCGCAATGTGGCCACCCCTCGCGACTACTTCTTCGCGCTGGCTCACACAGTGCGCGACCACTTGGTGGGGCGCTGGATCCGCACGCAGCAGTACTACTATGAGAAGTGCCCCAAGGTAGGGAGGGCGGTCTGGCAGGGGGTCTCCTAGCCTACTCCCCGCCCCGGCCGTGGAGGGGGGTGGGATCTGCAGCCATACCCCCAGCGTGTTTTCCCTGCGCGCCTTGCCCTTGCCCCGGAGTCCGGGGAAGACGTGTCTGAGCTGTGGGTGGACAGACCAGGAAACGTATACCACCACCCTACCGGCACCCCCATCGCGTCTCTGCGGCGCTGCCCACCAGCGCCCCACCCGAACCCCTACACTGTCCGACCCTGGGCCCGCTGGGTAAGCAAATGCCTAGGCAATCTCTTGTCCACAAACTTTTTTGGAGCATCTACAGCAAGCATTTGAATTAAGAGGTAACTGGCGCCTCTTGTCCGGGCTGCCAAGAACAATTTATGCCCCTGACTTTCAGCCCTGAATAAAACAGACAAAAGCCCTGCCTTGGCGGGGCTTAGGGTTTAGGGAAGACACACAAATATAGAGTTCCTTCAAATAGTTTTAAGTTCCAGGTTTCTCCAAGAGAATGCGTAACTGTGGTGCGGAGGGAAGGGTAGGGGTCCTGCCCCAGTTCTGATGAGTAGGGCGTGAAGCTCCTGGACTTCCTCCTAGAGAAATACCCCACATAAGACCTCCTAGAGAAATATCTGCTACCCGCTGGAGACCTACCCAAGAGCTGCAGGAAAGCTCTTCAGGGGTTTAACTCATCCACTTCGTGGAGGCTGGAATGGAGAGTCCCTTAGCATGCTTTGAGCCCACTCTCTCTTCCTGAGAATCTGGGAAGGGGACAAGAGATGGGTGGGTAGAATTGAGGGTGCGGGGAGGACAGGGTAGAGAGAGGGAGAGATACTATGTGCAGAGTAAGAGTGAGAGACAGCCGCTGACAGCTGTAAGGAGGGTGTGTTTGAGTTCATCTTGGAAGATGAAACTGGAAAAGCTGGTTAGAGTAAATGGGAAAGGGCGAAAGATTGGGATACATCCTGGAGACAATGAGAAAAATATGTAAATATTTATTAGGATCTTTAATATGTAAAAGTATGAAGAAAAAGTGATCCATAATCCCAGTGCCCCAAAACAATAGAAATGTTTAAGAGAGAGAGAGAGAGAGAGAGAGAGAGAGAGATTGATTCTAATAGTAAGAAGTTACAGCTGTAACAACACTTTCAGATAGCCACTGCTCACCCCAGATGCCTGGCCAACCACCCAAATATATCAAAATGCTAACATGTGTTCTTATAAATGTAAATGTATCCTTAGAAAACATTTTGTGTATACATTTATTTACTTTCTTTTCTATTTACACAAAAGGGATGTTACTACATATACCATACTGTCCCTTGCATTAAAATGATTGTTAAAATTTTTAAGCTGAAGAGTGGCATAATGAGCGCTTTTTTTTTTTCCTCCTATAAAGTCCTGCATATTTCCCCTCCAGAGGCTTATCTGGTATTTTATAGGTTTCCCTGGTTCTTTGGCTAGTTCATTGTGTGGGCTCTCCTTTCCTACTTGAGTGAAAGTATAAGGCAGGTATTCTGATCCACTGAGGGTACAACAGTGAACATGATTCATTCCACAAGTGTTAACAAAGTGCCCATGACAGTCTTGTTTAACTAAACAGATGGCTCCTGCTCTTGTACAATGTAGAGCCAGTATGTGTCCAAGCTTCTTTCCCATCTCCCTTGCTCTTTAGAATCTGTGCTGATGAATCATAAACCTGGATCTCTAAGTTCCTTTTCAAACTCCTTCCTACATTTCCTAAATCTCCTCCTCTCTCTCAAAATCAACATGTTAAAAACTCAAATCATATTCCTCCTAATCCTGCCCTATCCTCTGTGTTTCTAGTTTTAATGGCATTTTCATCTTGACAGTGACCCAGACACTAAAATTTAGCTTTACCTTTGACTTCCTCCTGTATTTACCATTCAATGGGTTACCAAAATCTGTTGATACCTGAAGATTCCCTGGAAATTACCCTCTTACCCACTCTCTTCCATTCTCACTTGCTGGCTAGTTGAGGCCCTGGCTACAGCTCTGTTGCAGTGGACCTCTAAGTGGTGACCTTGATTCCCAGAAGTGCTACAGCTGGCAGCATGGGGCTGGCTATGGCTAGTAGACATATTTTGTTTGGCCAACAAGATGTCTTCACCAGTTTAAATTCAGTGCCTTGGGCCAGAACTCTTGCACACACCAGTTCATTGCCTAGTATGTCACATCATTTTATGTGACCCTCATTTATTTTCTCTGCCTGGTTTCTGCAGGCATTTGAATTTGCAGTCCCACCTACTCCATGCCTTGTAGTTCTGCTAATCTTCCTAAAGTAACACATCTTGCCCTCTGCTCAGTTATCATGGGCTCCCATAGCCAGCCACAATACTTAAGTTTTTAAAACTCTTTCTCCATCTGGGTGAATTTGTTTCTCCCAGCTCATCTTGTGTTACCCTCCAGTGCCTACCTTAATGTTCCACCAAACTCCACTTCTGGGCCTCTGCTCACTCTATGCCCTTTACTTGGAAGCCCTTCCCACCATGTCTATGTTTCATTCTTGACTTTCCTTCAAGTCTCAGTTTTGTTACCACCTGTTCCACATGTCTTCCCAGAAGTACCAGTTCCTCTGATTAATTCTGGGAATAAAATATAAAAATACAGGGCTGGGGATGTGGCTCAAGTGGTAGCGTGCTGGCCTGGCATGCACGAGGCCCTGGGTTCAATTCTCAGTGCCACATAAAAATAAATAAAGATAGTGTATCCACCTAAAAAATATTAAAAAATGTATTATAAAAAAAAAAATATATATATATATATATATATATATATATATATATATAT
>NW_025999900.1:10399656-10479679 GCF_001458135.2 Marmota marmota marmota
TTTCCCTCCCACCTCATGTCTCTGTTTAATGTTAATCTTTTCCTCCTGCTCTTCCTCCCTGCTCTGTTCTTAGTTGTTCTCATTATATCAAAGAAGACATTTGGCATTTGTTTTTTAGGGATTGGCTAGCTTCACTTAGCATAATCTGCTCTAGTGCCATCCATTTCCCTGCAAATTCCATGATTTTGTCATTTTTTAGTGCTGCGTAATACTCCATTGTGTATAAATGCCACATTTTTTTATCCATTCATCTATTGAAGGGCATCTGGGTTGGTTCCACAGTCTAGCTATTGTGAATTGTGCTGCTATGAACATCCATGTGGCAGTATCCCTGTAGTATGCTCTTTTAAGGTCTTCAGGGAATAGTCTGAGAAGGGCAATAGCTGGGTCAAATGGTGGTTCCATTCCCAGCTTTCCCAGGAATCTCCATACTGCTTTCCAAATTGGCCGTACCAATTTGCAGTCCCACCAGCAATGTACAAATGTACCCTTTTCCCCACATCCTCGCCAGCACTTGTTGTTGTTTGACTTCATAATGGCTGCCAATCTTACTGGAGTGAGATGGTATCTTAGGGTGGTTTTGATTTGCATTTCTCTGACTGCTAGAGATGGTAAGCATTTTTTCATGTACTTGTTGATTGATTGTATGTCCTCCTCTGAGAAGTGTCTGTTCAGGTCCTTGGCCCATTTGTTGATTGGGTTATTTGTTATCTTATTGTTTAATTTTTTGAGTTCTTTGTATACTCTGGATATTAGGGCTCTATCTGAAGTGTGAGGAGTAAAAATTTGTTCCCATGATGTAGGCTCCCTATTTACCTCTCTTATTGTTTCCTAAATCTCTTTTTTCAAACTCAGAATGTTAAAAACTGATGATGACAGAGATCTATTTTTCAAGGTCATATATATATAAAATATATAAAAAATACATATAATATATGTGTATGTATTTTTTCCCTCAAATATTAGGTGAGGTCCAGAGGGGGTTCAGAAAAACTATTTTTGAGAATTAGGAAATTATCTAAAATTTCTGTCCTTATAATATCTCTCATGTAAGAAGGGACTCTCATTTACTGTGTTTAAACAACCTCTTTTTTTTTAAGGAAGACCTAGAAATATCTTAGAATATTCTTAAGATTTTATATATTTTAATATATCTTCAGTCCATGCTAACTTGGAATCATTAAAAAAGGAAGGCAAAGACATTTAATATAAATGTAGCCATTATTCCTGGGGTGATGACCTCACAATTTCAAGTATTACATACATACTGTATTTATTAATAAGCTTTTTATAGATAACTTTAAACAAAATGGCAAAATATTGTGGTTATGTTATAGAGATAATGAAAATACATACGGAAGAATGAAAAAAGTCTGTGCTAATATTCCACAAGTGAGCATTGTGGCTTGAGATACAGTTTCCCCTAACAGCCATAGCATTGTGTGTAAGAACACCAGCCAGAGGTCTGAGTGGGCTCTGCCCGTTTGGCTTCAGTCTGCCCAGGAAAGGTGCCTTTTCCCAGTCCCACAAAGGCATCTGACAGGCTGGTGAGGCCTTAATAACAGCATGAGAGACATTCAAACAACCTGGATAAAAAATGAGGACTGAGTGTTAGAGGCCTCACTAAGGCAGGGATGCTTACTACCCATGTGAAGATAAAAATTCAGTTGTTTCACAAAATGAAAGAGTGAAACTTCTAAACTGATATTTTCAAATAATATTTTATTCATATGTGTGTCATTTATTGTTATGTAACATATTTATAATCCTGGACTCTATTGATAATTTTATATATTTTCCGATTGACCAAACACTTTTCTTTTTTGCTTCTTACAGAAATGAGAGAACACCTAAAATTTGAGTTGACTTTATATTGGTGCATTTACAGGTTTTTGTTGTTTTATACCTGATGGAGAAGAACACAACTGATAATGGAGAGTGGAATAAGATATTGTAAAAATGGATAATGAAATCACTCGTGGATTTTTTTTTTCTTTTCCTAATTAGTAAACTATGCTTGTATGTAAAAGGCTTTAGGCATATCTGAACTTTGTACCTCTCACTTTTGACTCTGATATTATTTACCAGGCTTTTACCATGTCAAAAGCAAAACAGCTTCTAAGTCAATAGAGAAATTCCCTATTTCATCAAGAACAAATCTAATAAACCTTAGGTGTTTTTATTCAGAAGGAACTATTCCCAGTTCATAGACTTTCAAGAGCAGTTTTAATTCTAAAATTGTAAAATTTCTTGCAATAACCAGAGAGAAATATTGTCTGGCCATAGAGTCTACGGAGTTGGTCCTTGTACGTCTTGCCAGTCCACCTGACCCTCGCCTTCAAAGGGAGTGCTGAGTCGTGGCAGTCTAACTTCTCTTTGTCTAAAGTGTGCTTTCTTTGTAAGATTCTTGAACAGGACGGGGGAAAACACAAAACATTAAATCCAAGTCGTTGGATGAATGAGCTTGCTTTTTCCCCACTCCGTGGGGATAAAAAATACTGAACACTTTGCTAAAATGGTATAAATGGTTTTCCCAAACCAATGTCAGGAATAATCTTAGGCATCTGATCTGATATGTGTCGCAGCTGTGTTAAAGTAGACCTACCTTCTCTTTTGTTTCTTCTTGGTGACCTAACATTTGACCTTGTGTTTGGATGGTTGGCCTAATAGTGGAAACATGACCTTTCCTTTCTTTATTTTAGAGAGTGTATTACCTCTCCCTGGAATTTTACATGGGCCGGACATTACAGAACACCATGATCAACCTTGGCCTGCAAAATGCCTGTGATGAGGCCATTTACCAGGTACTTTGTTCCCATCTCATTTCTCTCATCCTCTCCCTTTAAATTTCAAGTTCACTTCAAGAACTCTGAAAACATAGCACATATACTATCAAAAGAGGGGATGGTCATTACAAACTATTAGAAACAGACATTACTGGTGATCTCTGTCATAAAAGAAAGGACCAGAAAAAGAAGTTAGCGAACTAGTTATGATGCATGAGAATTTTTTTTTGCAATCAGTCTTTGACAGCATTCCTCCAAAAATCACATTTTAGAAATTAGCATCTGAACAAGCCTTTGAAAGTCTCTGCTATGTGAACTGCAAGTTTTACTTTGGTCTTGAGTCCGCTTTTAAGAACTGATCATAGTTTGACAGTTTTCAGTGTATAAAGGCAATTTAGAAAATGATAAGCTTTAAAATCCTTTTGTCTTACTGTTGCTTAATGATGTGTAAAATGTCTTTCCTCCCTAAAGGAAAAGTCTGAGGTCTTAGCCCCAATGTACTAATTTGTTTTTATGAATATATTTAACTGTTTGTTTCCTGAGCCTCAGGCTTCAACCAAAAACAGGGTTGTTAACCTTTTCAATGTGGTGGAAATGAAGAATTTATATTCACAAAGTCAATTCTAAATGAGAGACTATTTGAACTCTTCCTTTCCCTTGAGGTGGGATTGTCACACTATGCAACCAGCTGTTTATCACTGAGGGCTTTGTGTGGGTTTAGAGCATTTCCTGTGAAGGAACCATTGCAATTTTCCTCCACTTCCCTTTTCCTTACTTCCCCTAATATTAGCTGAAAATAATATAGCTTTGCTTAAAACAAAAAATTGCATTTTAGAAATTAGCATCTGAACAAGCCTTCGAAAGTCTCTGCTGTGTGAACTGCAAGTTTTACTTTGGTCTTGAGTCCACTTTTTAAGAACTGATCACAATTTGACAGTTGGGGCGGGCACCATGGCACATGACTATAATTCCAGTGGCTTGGGAGGCTGAGACAGGAGGATCACAAATTCAAAGCCAACCTCAGGAACTCAGCAAGGCCCTAAGCAACTCAGGGAGACCATGTCTCTAAATAAAATTTAAAAAGGCTGAGGATGTAACTCATTGATTAAGCACCCCTGGGTTTAATCTCTGGTACCAAAAAATAAAAAATAAAACCAAGTGAAATGAAGTGCTCCTCAGCTTCTTGCTCAAGGTTTAGATCCTACTTTTATTTTTAGAATTTAAAAATCCTGAGTGCTAGCACTTACAGTTGGATTGCACAAGGATCCCAGTAGGCTCTGGTTACTAGGGATTAAATTCAAAATAGTGAAATGAAGCAAAATCATGCTTAACTCTTATAAGATTTAATGGTCAAGGTTTACACGAGAAAGCTCTTTGTGATATAAGAGTAGAGATCATGAAAACTGGAGCATTGTCTTCAAGCAGAGTTACATCTCAGGCCTGTATTCTCAATAAGTAAATTAGTTTTCCATCTTAAAAAATATCCAATTTCGTGATTGAATGACATTCAGAAAAGAACATCCTCATTTCACAACAGGCCATCCTTTAGCCAAGTTTGGGTTAGATTATCATCTAGTCAGCATAGAATGGGTCTTGCAACTTATCTGGCTATCAATTTCCTCATTGTAAAATTAGCAACCCACAGTGACCTAAAGGCTGCAGAACTCTGACAGGAGCCCACAGTGGTGCTAATAGACTCTGCCTGTGTGACTCCTCACACTTAGGGGCAGGAAGCCCATGGACAACCAGTTACCTTCATTCCAAGTTCACAGATGCTCCTTGACTTCCAGTAGCTTCTTATCTACTCCAGCAAGAAGTAGAAGATTTTATCTCCATCCACCTGGACTGCGGGACTGAGGCTTTCCCGGGGGCTGTCGGGCCTCCAGTCATCTCATTGCAGTGACTCACTGATTTGGGTTAACAGTTTTTGACCCTACTGAGTAAATATACTGTGGTCATGGGAAGATGATCTTCAGTCCATACTGAAAAGTCTTACCTTGCACCTTTTGCTCATGTTCAAATTCCTACAGTCCAGCAAATGTCAGCTTGGTACTGGACTATTTCTGAGGTTTTAACCCTACCCCATACACACACACACACACACACACGCATATAATAATAATAATAATAGTTAACATTTATTGAGAAATATCTGTCCAGGAATATGTTTTGCATAATCTCTCAATTCTCAACAACTCTAAATGTGGCATATATTTTTTTATCACCCACCTTATTAAAATAAGAGAGTGCAATGCATAAAAAGATTTAGTAACTTACCCAGGGTCACCAGTAAGGAAGTAGCAGAGTCTGTGACGGTCATTTAGAGTCCATGTTCTTCTCCATGATGTTGCTGTACCATATCGTACCATTGGCATTTGCAGTTGCCAGTGTCTGCAGTGGGCATCTGATGCCAGAATGAGCTGTGAGGGAAATGAAACTGGTTCAAGTACACAAATACACCTGGGTACCTGACCCAAATGGCCTATATTTGTATCCACATCCGGTATTATTTTCCTTTCATTGTCAGCTTGGATTGGATATGGAGGAGTTAGAAGAGATTGAAGAAGATGCTGGACTTGGCAATGGTGGTCTTGGGAGGCTTGCTGGTAAGTGACACTGGGAATGTATTATCTTGTCTGGCCAATTGATGTTTCCTCAGATGCCATGCACAACCACACTTAAAAGCAGCAGACAGGCTTCCTAGAAGTACAAAGTATGCTCTATCGTAAATGAATTTGTTCTTGAGTTTTCACTGTGGCTGAATTGAATCCAGACAAGCAGCAGAGAAAGGAAGTTGAACAAAACAGACATTGCTCAAAACCTGTGAGGCGTTGCTTAAAACCCCACAGTTAACCAGATCCTCCCTGTGCACTTAAGTGTTTCCAAACTGTCTCTTTTATTTCGCTGCTGTGTTCACAGCAGCTCAACTCACATATTTGTGTGGTGTGACCTAAGTTGTAAGGGCATTACTAGGCTTCCTGGGCTGTAGGCAGACCAGCAGTGCCAATGGAAAGTGCATTTAACAATGAGAACTTAAATGACTTCACTTTTTCAGCTGACTGGTAAGGTCAAAGAGTGAAGCAGCAAATGAGGCTGAGTAATTCTCATTACGTGACCTCATCTCTTACCTGACTGGAAAGGTTGGGACCCCATTGTGGTCAGGCTCTAAGGAGGAACTGGTCAGGACCCAGAAAAAGCCATATAGCCATAACCCAGAGAGAGAAGAAATGGAGTAGAGCCAGGCCACATGGGCACAGGGGCTGGACATGTTAAAATAACTTGAAGGCCTCAGTCATTGGCATTCATGGATCTCTGTTTTAGAGTTGACCTATGAACCTGTTTGATTTACATCTTTCTGTTTGTTTTACAGCTTTCAATGCTCTTTTCAGTTTTTAATTCCTATTGTACATTTCCTCATTCTCTGCATCAGTTCAAATTCCTGAGAGGGACAATCTGATTAGTGAAACCCCTGAGTTTGCACCCAACCACAAGATAAATCCCTATTCTGCCTGATGATTGGCTATTCTGGTTCAGATGCTGTGTCATTAGTTAATAGAAAACCTAGCAAAAAAAAAAATTATCCAACCAACAAGGCAGTGTGTTATCACAGAACAGGAACTGCAGAGGTTGAGCTATTTGAAGAAGGGTTTATTTAACATCACGATTATGTCAGGACTCTAGGTCTCTGTGGTTCTTTTACACTACCCTCTAAATCCCCACCCAACCCCCACCATGAAGCAAAAGATGGTGGCAGCAAGGAAAATCTTTCATAGTAGTTCCCTGCACCTTGTTAGTAACACTCAGTGGATTGAGTGTCAACGTATGCCCAAGCCAGTGCCAGTCACTGATGAAGAAAATAAAATTACTAGGCCAATTAATCAAGGTTCATTTCCTAGTCCAGACTTCTTAGAACACATGGTCATATATATCCCAACAACAGTGAAATTCAGTAAGAAAGAGTCCTCCACAAAGGTCTAGTTAGTAGTCAGGACATGGGTCACGTATAGGTTATACTCCCCTGGAACTATCTTTTTAAGCAGGGGGACAATAGAAACAGCTTCCCTTAGAAAGGACAGTGTAGGTAACAATAATCTATATGTCTCAAGTAGGTAGCTTCCTTATCTGTTCTCAAACAAAATACCAGCATATGCACAGTGGTTATTTCTAGATGGTAAGGTAATAGGTGATATTTATTTTCCTCTTTATAAATTTTTATATTTTCTAACTTTTCTATGGTGTTATTTTTATAATTAGAAAAAAAATGTTATTTTAAAAAATCAATACCCATTGTACAGCAGTCTCTGTGGTTTAAAATATAAAAGTGGTTTCTCATAGAAAACTGTTCTGAGGCTGTCTGTTTTGGGGAGAAAGCCTTGAAATTTACACTAAGCTTACTCTGTCCTTTGTGGTACTCTCTAACTTAGCCTGCTTCTTGGACTCCCTGGCAACCTTGGGACTTGCGGCCTATGGATATGGCATCCGATATGAATATGGAATCTTCAACCAGAAGATCCGAGATGGGTGGCAGGTATGGGAACAATTATTTTAAATTTTATTATTGAAGTACTTCATGACTTCTTGTGCTCTGGATATTTTATACTTTATAAAGCTTTACTCTGGCATTTTTGACAGCAATGAATACAGTCATTCTTCCCCTTTAGTATATAAGTTCCCTGAAAGTAGAGAGCTGTGGGTGTCACTCACCATCAGATCCACAGCACCTAACACAGGGCCAGCTCTTACTCGCTGACTCCATCACAGCCCTTAATCTCTTTGATTCTTAATTATCATCTATAAATTGAGAATAATAATAGTTCATCCATCTCAGAGTTATTGTGATGATTAAGAAAAATAACCTGAAAGAATCACTTAATGAGTGCCTACCCATAGTGACAGATCCTCAAATTGGAGTTATTTTTATCATTCTTGAGGGCAGGTTGGAGCTTTGGTGTTTGCTACATTGACATTGAGAGTGGGTTCTCAGAAGGGAGTTCTGAAAATATTTATCACTGACTGCCTGAATGTGGACCACCTACAGCTTATGACATTCCACTCTGCAGCTTGCTTGACTACAAATCTCCTCTAGTTTTTGCATGTTTATTTGCTTATGGTACTGAGGATTGAACTCAAGGCCTTCTGCTTGCTAGGCAAATGCTCTACCACTGAGCTACATCCCCAGCCTCCCAGTAACCCTTGATGGTAAGAAATATATTTCCATCTTGTAGGAGAGAAAACTTAGTCTCTAAAGAAGTGAAGTTACCCCAGATCATCAGCTGGAAAATATGCATATGTATTCCCAGATTTCCTGGTCCACATTCAGTATTATTGTCTATCTTCAGAGGTTTGCCCTCCTTAACACACCTTTTTTATAAGATAAAAAGCTAAATGTCTTGATTTTTTTAATAAGATGAAATCAGACAACCTTATTAACTGTTGCATCAAATAAATCTGGCACATATTATTTTGTATAATGTTACATAGAAATGTGCACAAGTCCATCCAGATGACTTTAGTTTTACTTTTGTATAACCAAGCCAGGTTCTCAGGTATTTGTTTCTTTTCTCTTTGTTAGCTCTTTGCATCTACAATCAGCCCCACTGTGGATAATTTTCCCTGATACTAAATGTGATTTTTTACTTTCTCTTCTTATCTTCATCTCATACATGCACACCATTGACAAAAATGTCTGGATTGTATTTCCAAAAGGACTGAGCTCTGAGCATCCCCATACTTGCAAGACTGAGTCCAATGGCAGAGTGCTGAGGGATTGGATAGGGGGACCAAGGCTGTTAACAAAAGCCAGAAGAAAAAAAGTGTCACCACTTTCCTCAGTCCCCTTCCCTAGTATCTGGATACTTTCTGGGTTGAGGAAGAAAGGAACTAAAAGATTCAGCCTGAAGACAGAATGAAAAAATACTCAGAAGGAGAATAATTAGAACATATTATAAAAGACATATTGTAAACAGAATTCCAAGTTTTGCTAAGGACCAGGGTTGTATATCTTCAGTAACCTCTAAATAAATCTTAAAAACTGGGAGCCAACATGGTATAGAAGAAAAGGTTGGGCCCCAATTTCTAATTCGAGACCTAATTCTGACTCATTACCTTTATAAGTCATGCTGCCTCCTTTATGTTACCTAACTTCTGTAAGCCTCAGTTTTTTTATCTGCAAAATGGAGATACCAACTTCATAGAATTAGTATAAAAATATATAGAATGTCTGGCACACAAACAAGCACTCAATAAAATGTTAATTCTGTCTAAGAAAAGGAGGATGATTTAATAAATTGTGGTATTCCACAAAATATTAATATAGCCCTTTCGGGGCATAGTGACATACACCTGAAATCCCAGCAGCTCGGGAGACTGAGGCAGGGGAATCATGAGTTCAAAGCTAGCCTCAGCAAAACCAAGGTGCTATGGGGCAGGAGGTAAGAAAGATGGTGGAATGAAACTGGCATCATTACTCAGCAAATAGATTTCAAAATTCTCCCTCACCTCCTGCAGGTGTATTTTCCTGCCAAATTTTATGAAACGTCTGTCATTATTAATCACCCTCCCTTTTAAATGGTCTTTATTTTGGGAAACCATCCCCTTTTCTACAGAACAAGGAAATGCATTTTCCAGTATCCTTAGAGAAAGTGGAGAGAAAGACCAAATAGCTTTTGCTAATCCAAATATTCCAAACCTAGCCTCACTAGCCATCACCACATCTTTAATTCTGACTTGAAATTCAATCCGGATATAATTTTTTAAGTGAAAATATAAATATATCACTCCATTAAAAAACACACACACACACACACACACACACATTTCCATTAAAAACAAAAAAATCTGCCCCAAAAGCTGCTGCCTCTTCAAGAGCATGGTCACACCCACTTACAGGAACCCTGCAGTGGCAGATACACAGTAGGCTGAGCTGGAAGGTCTGTGAAGGGTGATAGACTTTTAATTTTTAAGTCTCTTCAAAGAAGATTTGCTGGGGGAACAAAACTGTTCATTGTGAACCCTCCTGAGGAAAAGAGTTGCACTGATAAAATTCTGGACTTACCAAGAATTCTAATGGGGATCACTGGAACCTTACTAGAAATAGTCTTCAGTAAAAAATAACTGGCCACTGGGAGGTGGGGTGGGAGAAGGTGAACCTCACATAAAAGTTAGCAGTCACACCACAGTTCCCAGTGGAAGGGTGCTCACTGTGTGTGTCTCAGGGTTGAGTCACAGTGTCTGTGAACCCCTCTCTTCTTAGAACCCGCGCCAAGCCAGTTCCAGTCAGTTACACACGGTTCAGTTTACCCAGCAAGCTTCCAGTTATCATTGTGGAATTCTTGGAGTTCCCCAGAAATATTCTCAATATTCTTATTTATATATCTTACTACAATTATTAACACATACTAATTGTACAGATTAATGGGTCTCACTGTGCTATTTCTACGAAGGTGTACATAGTGCACTAATCACATCCATCTTTCCTTCTTCTACCTTTTCCTGTCTCGTCTTTCCCCCTTCCTCCAACCTCCTTCCCAATCCCTAGCAATTCCTCTTCTACTGTCTTTTCTTTTTCTTTTATATTTTCATATATGAGAGAACACATACAACACTTGACTTTCTGTGTCTGGCTTATTTCACTTAACATGATGATCTCCAGTTCCATCCACTTTCCTGCAAATAATAGTATCCCACTCTTGTTTATGGTTGAATAATACTCCACTGTGAATATGTAACCCATTTTCTTCATCCATTCATCTGCTGATGGGCAGCTAGGCTGCTTCCATAGCTTAGCTATAGTGAAGACCACCACAACATATTATCACAAAGCTAGGTTTATTAACTCTCCTGGTTTGTCCACAATTTCTCCATGTATTCTGTATCACAGAGTTGAGGGGGAAAGCATTTCTTAAAATTCAGTAACAGACAGAGCCCCCTGAGCTGACCTCGGCTTCACTGCTTGCTGGGATACAGATTCTACTGAGTAACTCCTCTAGGGAGACCCACGACGAGCTGCTGCCTCCACCCAGCATGACTCTCCCACTCCAGAGAGCACATTTGCTTTGGGTCAGCCCTGCAGAGCCCCTGAAGGGAACAGATCAACCCACTTGGCTGTGAATGACACTCTCCTCCCACCTCGCCCCTATTTTGACTCAGTACTTGTACATTCAGGATCACTGGCTCTCTGGAAATCTAAATTCACAGAGGGCTTTGTTAATCCACTAGAAGAAAGCAAGGTAAAGTGAAGGTCTATCCTCATCCCATGGCTTCTGTGGATTTAGTAGAGGGAACAGGCAGCAGTTTTGTCTTTCTCCTCGTTCTGCTGAGATGAACTTGTGCTTATAAAATACCAGTTTTTCAATCTACCTTAAAAACAAGCCTTGTAAAACTGAGGTTATTACTCACTAATCCTTCACCAAATCATCAAGAGACTCAGAATAAAGATCAGCAAGCAAATGGGGCTTCCTACAAACTTGTTAGCTCCGAAAAATTAAAACCAGCCATAAACTGGGAGGGGGAAAAGTAAGCCAATATTTAGTGGCATTAAGACTTGATCAACTGACTAGTCCTTGGTCACATACCAGTGTGCCCTTGCTGGGTGTGATGGCACACACCTGTAATCCCAGTGACTCAGGAAACTGAGGCAGGAGGATCACAAGTTCAAGTTCTTACTACAATTATTAACACATACTAATTATACATATTAATGGGTCTCATTGTGCTATTTCTACAAAGGTGTTCATAGTGCAATGATCACATCCATCTTTTCTTCTTAGGGAGAGGGTGGGTCCTGTCAAAGAGGATAAGTACAGTATGTCCTTCTGCCCTCCAGTTTTATTTTATTTTCTTGGACAACTAAGAAAGACCCTGTCTCAAAATAAAAATAAAAGGGGCTGGGGATGTGGCTGCTTAGCAGCAGAGCACCAGTGGATTCAACCCCTGCATTAGAGGGGAAAAAAGTGTTTCCTCAAAGAGCAAATATAGCTGGGACTTCACAGGAACTGCAGGGGAGTGGGCCCAGCAGGGGTCGTGCAGAGCCAGCCTCTGCACAGCCTGTGATCCTGCTGCCTTTCTCAGCAGAAGAGGTGGTGTCAGTTCTCCCACACACAGGACTTTGCAGAGGAAAACCTGCTGTTTCATCTTCCTCCTGCCTCACACAGTCCCTTCAGGAGCTTTCCACAGCAGCCCTGAGTGCTGAAATGAGGTAAATGGGCTACTTTCTATTCCGTGACAGGAAGCAGTGTTCACACTGACCAGTATTTTATAACCCCAACCCCTTACCCAAGTGCAGCATAAAGGATTTTGCAAGCCAAGATGTTTCCCTACTTTGTTGATATTGTCATCTGCTTATTGGAGAGTTTCTAACTAATGGACTGGACAAGCTTCTTGTCCAGTCCATTAGTTAGAAAACTTTGTTAAATTTTTTTTTTTTTGTTCTCTTTAGCACTGGGATAATGGAGTTTAGTTTTGGATTCTGTAGCACAGAATTAATTAGCTTTGTAGCACCTTGTAGCTCTCCAGGCTGCTCTTTGGGTGGACTAGGGACCAGCAGCATCAGGAGCTTGTTAAAATATTGGATTTCAGACCCCCTCTCAGACCTGCTGAGAATCTGCATTCTAACAAGATGTGATTTGACAGTTTGTCCAAATCTACCTCCAGCCTTTCTGGGCTTTTTTTTCCTTCTAAGCTGCGTCCAGCAGGTTTCAAACTCCCAGCTCTTCTACCTGAAGATGTTGTCTGTGAGTTCCCTTTCTGTGCGTCATCATTTCTTGATATAAAGTCATGAACTATGTTTCAAAAAAGTGAATGTGTATTTACTTGTCTGGCTCTTGACATTAATGTTTTGCCTCATATCCCAAAAGACAGTAGCTATGTTTATTTCTCTCTCTACACTGTGACTGGTCAGGCTTCACATGGAGGGATCATGGGGTATCCAGCATTGTATCATAATTTCCTAAGTAATATCTTTTAAAACAAAGATGAGTAGTCTAAGAGGTGACAGTGAGGAATCAAATAGGTAAAATGACCATATTTGGAATTGTTATAGGGCAAGGGCCTGCCACAGAGTTGTGGCAGCCAGAGCAGTTCTTTCTCATTGGTCTTTGCAATCATGCCAAAAAGATTTTAGACATGTCACTCAGAGAAGCAGGCATGAGCTTATTAGAAGAGATAGAAGAGGGAAAAGGGGACACTCTCAAGGGAGAAGGTGGGTCCTGTCAAAGAGGATAAGTACAGTATGCCCTTCTGCCCTCCAGTTTTATTGGGGGTCCCAGGGAAGTTTCCAGAGAGTCCCACAGAACCATCTCCTGATTTTTGACTGACAGCAAAATGATATCAGACTTACAAGACCCCACTGTGCATGACAATTCTAGGTCACTTTGACCCATGATGACTTGTTCTAAATGAACTTGTTCTTATATGGTTTATGGTTGGGGGGGGGTATCTTTATCTCTCTGAATTCTGGAACCTGATCTGTAGTCCCCCACTCCAGGGTAACTTATGTTCTTCTTATCAGCATTTCAGGCCTGCACTTCTCCTGCAGATAACTGGTTGTTTGCTAAGGAATGTAGCATATCCTACTGACTTAAGCTAGGCAGGCAGGGCTCCAGGTAAATTGCCACCTTTTGTTTTTTTAAAGCATGTCAGAATCAGCACAGAGGACCCAGTTTTATAGAACTATTCCCCTTAACCTCATGCTCCTGTCACTCATATCTGTTATTTATCAGCATGATCTTATTGGCAATTACCTCTTTCTTGCCAGAACACAATTCCATTTTTTAATATATTTGTACTATTTCGTAAGTTTCATTTACACAGTTTACCTTAAAACTGTATCTCTCCAAATGCATGTGTGTGTTGTGTGCATGTGTGTGTGTTTGATGTTATTATTGTTCTTGCTTTGGTATGTTTGTTTGTTACAAGCCAAAATTTGTTCACTACCCAGGATACTCTAAATAAAAACTATAGTTTAAAATTTTTATAAGAAATATTTTGTTATGTATTTGCATAAATACTTGGGGAAATGTTGTGATTGTCAATAAAATAAATTTTTACCTCTTAGTATATAACATTTTCAAAATGAACCTTAACATGTATCATTTAAAAAAATCACATAAGGATTAAGGTAAAAAAAAAACTCTATGAAATATAATGGTTTCTGTTTTAAAAATACTTTATTTTAAAAATAAAACATTTTGTTCTTTAAGTAGCATTTCCTGATTCTGTGTATTCTAAACATGAGAATCTTGCAGGACCCATCAGGTTCATATATCCAAAGGTAAACATCCCTAGAGGTCTTCTCTGTTTAGTTCAAACTGGACAGTTGGCTCCACAGATATTTAGACAGAAGCTCTAGAGCACACAGACCTGAAGTCAATCTTAGCTCTACCATTTGGTCTCTGTGTGACCTCCAGAAATTATTTTCCTCATCCTTTAAAGGGGCGATCCATAGTTCCCTCCTTTGGGGTTGCTGTGAGGTTTAAATGCAATAATACATATGAAACATTTAGAGTAGTACTAGCAAGTATTGTTGTTTTGTGATATAAGACAAAAATGAATTGAGAGTGATAAATCCAAAATCTCTCCAAAACAATATTCTTTAGTCCTTTCAGCTGGAGACATTTTTATTGTGAAATAATTGAAGGACTGGGTCCATATCTCTTGAAAAATAAATTCTAAGCAGTTTCTTTTCTGCAGATAGAAGAGGCAGATGATTGGCTCAGGCATGGAAACCCTTGGGAGAAGGCCCGCCCTGAATTCATGCTGCCTGTACACTTCTATGGAAAAGTAGAGACCACCCCAACTGGGACCAAGTGGATTGACACTCAGGTATTCTGGCCTCCTCGATATGAACATTTTGTGTAAGGTAGAGTGGTAAGAAGTACCCACTGTAATATGCATGTGACATTGAGAGGAGTATGTTTTGTATTGAATGATAGAATGCATTTTTATAAATAAATTTGTTATTTCTCTTAGTGTTATCCATTCATTTTGGAGACAAGGGAAGTGACACCAAGAGAGAAGAAACTTTTCCAAGGTCAATTGATTTAGCAGGGTCATTTTGCAATCAGCTTTATCAGAAATCAGTCAGTTCTGTAATATCCATCCTGCTTAGTGCTCCAGTTTTATATGAAGTAGTTGTTGAGGCCAAAGAGGAATAAATTTATTCCTCACCCCACTGCCATATATACATTTACTTACAATTTCTCCAAGATAAATATTTTAACACTTCAGGGTTTATTCGAAAGATTATCAAAGTTCTTATTCATTGAAAAGTCAGAAAAACAATGCAAACTATGCAAAGTGTACTGTGTTATTCTGTGACAGATCACTTCTAGAAAAGTAATGCTGGTATCAATTCAAGTGCATTTACTTGCTGGGCAAGCACTTTTCCTGTCACTAGATTTGACTATTGCACTATCACTGAACAATGGCACCCCCAGTGGTGGTTTGTGCTTTGTCATCTTCATACTTGCTAATGTAACCCCTATTAAGTACTGGACAGCCCCACCTAATCAATGGAGCATCACTTGAAATATTTGTTTAATAAGAAATGGTCTCAGGGGCTGGGGATATAGCTCATTTGGTAGAGTGCTTGCCTCGAATGCATAAGGTCTGGGTTCAATCCCCAGCACCTCAAAAAAAAAAAAAAAAGAAAGAAAGAAAGAAAGAAAAAAAGTCTCAGGCTGAAAAGATCAACCACTGATCATTCTTCAAATACTTGAAGAAAATGGTAATGACCAACTAAATGGTGCTCTTATATATGAAAACTGGAAGTCAAAATCAATATTGTAATGCTAAATTTGGTTGATTTATGAATTATTTTTATGAGTAAATGCTTTATTTTACCTTAAAAGAGCCAAGATCATATTATATAGCTGATTTTTTTTAAATTATGATTTATTTTACTAATTCTTATAGAGCTGTTTGCAATTCAGAAAAATAAGACTTTTTTTAAAAAAGGCTTCTTGTCTGAATATGAATTTATTTAGCATGTAAGATGACACATTAAGAGCTATAATAAAAAGTATAATGGTATAGGTAATAAACTAATACTATTATTTGAAGGTAAGGTCCTATTTTGTTTTGTTTTTTTCATTTCAGCTAAATAATAGACCAAAATCTAAGTTGCAATTGAATATATATATAGAAGAGAGCTACAAACAAATCAGTAATTAATCCACTTAAAGATTTCACAAATGTATCTAATATGAAACTGTAATTGTGTTATGGAATTTGGTGCCTAAAACTTCACCAGTGGCTTTTATCAAAATGTATGGCTCACACATCAATCATGGAAGCATTCTATTTACACTATCAGTTCCACTGCGAGACAACTTGTATTTACAAAGCACCTTTAGATATTTTCATAAGCTATCCCACAATTCAATGAGAGAGTGTGTTTCTGTGCCCATAAAAGCAAGATTATGGAGCAAAGGTTAAACCAAGGAGCTGAGCTAGGTCATGCAAGGCTTCGTGGATGACAGCCATCACCTGATCAGCCCCGTGGTGGTAGCCAGTGAGTTCAGAGAGTATGAGGCCAGACACGCTCAGTGCACGCATGGGGTGGCTTCCAGGAAACTGAGCTGTTCATTTCGATCTTGTGTGTGTTTGAGTCCTCTGGGAGACCAGAGAGAATTAGAGGTACAAGTGATACATTGGAGGAATTCCTGTGATGGGTAAAGTGGGAAGGAGTGGGATGAGATGGGAAGTCTTCAGACCAAGGTGCCAGCTGTGAAAGAGAAGCAGGAGGAAGCAGGATGCTCAGGAAGAGCTCCAGGCTCTAGTGCCACTCTGAGCAACTGACTGGGCCCATGAGGCCTGGAGTCAAAAACTGTCTATTAGAAGAGTCACAGCTCTGGTGCTTCAGCCATGCTGGAGCTTCCTGGAGAAAGTGCACAGTTTCAGTGTGACCTCTTAGGGGGCAGGTTCTCTCTGAAGTTGTCTGAAAGGAGATTCAAGTGGTATATTTCAAGAGTCAGAAATACAAATCTTGTCTGAACCCAGACTCAGTCCCTCTCTGTGAATTTTCCTGATTGATCACAACTTGCTTTAAACATCCTCTGAGACCTTTATTTTTTAGTGGATGATATTCAAATAAGGGTGATATATAATTTTGAAGCCACAGTGATCGTGAAAGCATGACTGAATATATCTGGTTGATACTGGCCATAATGCTTCATTCATTCATAATTCAACAGGCAGTAGTAAAAAAGTGTGTGTTTAGGTTTCAACTCTGCCACTGATCGTGACCTTGGGTAAGTAGTTTCTCTCTCAGCTTTAGTCTCTTTGTGTCCAAAATGAGTAGGTTGCACCAAATGATGTCTAGCCTTCTCCAGTTCAATTATCCTGTCATTCTCCTTCCAGAGCTTGACTCTGACAAGGCAGGGTTTGGACATGAGTCATTTCTCACATAAATTTTAAATGCATTTAAAATGCATTTAAACATGGTTCATTTTCCTGTTCTCTATTACAATGACTGTCACAAAGATTGAGTGAGATTTTTCCAAAGCTCTCATCTTAGACCCAACTCAGCTAATTATCACCTGACTTGGCAGATTGCTATAGGAACCACTAAAATAACTCTTCTATATGTAACTTCAAAAATGTAGCATAGCATTTTAAATATCATATGTAATGTTCTGTCTTCATGAAATGCCTGCTCCACTGATTTTCACCATGTTTGCAATCGGGTCAATGAGTAACCTGCACAAAACTTATCCTAATTGTTAGCTTTGGGTACGTACAGATTCATGTTTGTCATTCTGCTTGCATGTTTATTATTATTGAGCAGCAGCTTGATCAGAAATATGAAAGATACGCCTTTCCTAATACTAATACCACAGTTAGCATTCTCCTGCATCTGTATCTGGGCAAGGGCACATGGAATATCAACACAGAAATGCTACCAAGAACCATCCACCTGGATGTTCCAGTTGGGGGAGGAATCACATGATCTCTACTACCCCATCCAGCCCTGGGACCCTCTTCTTGGTTTATACCTTACACAGTTTGAATTAATATAGGGCCAGGAATAGAATTCCATTGCAGTCTCTCAGTCCATTGTTAACCTATATTTGAGAAACAATAAGCAGCTGCATCTGTTCATTTCCACAGGTGGTCCTGGCCCTACCTTATGACACCCCTGTGCCTGGGTATATGAATAACACTGTCAACACCATGCGCCTCTGGTCTGCCCGTGCACCAAATGACTTCAACCTCAGAGACTGTGAGTACGGTTTCTGTTTAATCTTTTTGGTTGCTAGTCAGAACCAAATTGAGCTTGAGTTTCTGATCTGAAGTCTTCAGCAACTAAGCAAAAGTTTTATGGAGAGAGTAGGGAGGGAGGTTTTTAAAGCAATCCTTCAGTCTGGCCCTCAGACCTCATGTGAAGCCCAGAATGAAGGGTTGCTGAGATCCTTTTGGATTTTGGGGCATCTAAGGAATCACACATGGCATGACATTAAGTGAGATCAAGGCTGGCTTGTCTATTTATTGTTTTTCTGACATTCCCCTCAGTTAATGTTGGAGACTACATTCAAGCTGTGCTGGACCGAAATTTGGCTGAGAACATCTCCCGGGTGCTCTACCCCAATGATAATGTGAGTGATCCTGTGGCAACCAAAGAGCCTATTTAGTAACCCTATAAAATACATATGTAATATTGGTTTTTCTTCTTCTTTACATACAGAATAGGCTTCATGTCTCTTCCTGAAATGCCTAACTTTCCCCTCCTATACAAGTAAGGAAAACAAATTCATACAGTTCATAAAAACAGAATAAGTATTTTGTCCTTGATTAATGACCCCTTCTCTAATTGGGGAGTTTTGTGGATATATTTCAAAACAGAACCTGAATATTTAAAAAAAAATGATGACTCACTGGTGAAGCACTACTTTCTTTTCAGACAGAAAATTTATTTGCAAAGTTAAAAATCCTGAAGATATCCTGCCTGGCCTCTTCCCTCATTGACGGGGCTCTTCCTGATCTTCTTTCCCCCAGCTTGGTGGGGTCATGGTCCTGGGAACAGACTCATGAACAAACATGTGCTTCTTTTGGCACCTACTCATGTCTTTAAACTTTTTCTTACAAGTGATTATTCCAATTTTATTTTAAAAATAACTTAGTTTTAAAAAAAACGTGGAACTGGATCTCAGATGACTGCTATAAATTCTTAGTTGGTTCAGACATATGTAACTTGAATTTCTCGATGAGAAAAATCATTTTCTTGAAACTATAACAATTCTTTCTTAACACAATCTTGGATGCAATCAAATTAGCACTTTGCTTTGCATACATGGTAGAAAGCAGGGTTCTTGGGGACATAGATGTGAAACCTACTTAGACCGGATATCTTCTGGTGATAAACCACAGTCTCTAAGAAGGGAGGAAGATTGTATGGATTTGCTGGAGTGGTTTTCAGGAACCTACTCATGTGTGTTATTTTTCCTTTGGGGAAAATGCTGCAATTTCAATACACTTCAGGTAAATCTCTAATACAGAAAAGGTTGCTCTGTTTCACAGTCAAAATAAGAATGCTTCCAAGCACAGGACCATACTACCTCCCAAACCCAGGCCTGCAAAACTGTGCAACCAAAAAGGGCTTCAAATCCCTCCTCCTTCTCCAAATAAGGACCAAACCTGGCTTCATCTGGAAATAATCATCTGCAGTAATTGACAACATATATTAAGTTAATGTGTGGTAAAAAGTTGACTTGATGGGTAAAAGGAGCTCTCAGGATTGTGTTTTGTTTTGTTTTACAGAATGGATTGATAAAATCAATTTTTGACCTTTAACACAAGAACACATTCATTCCCTCTCCTCAACCTGGCAGTACCCCTAGTCCATTCTTGAGTCTCTCTTCCCGAGTGAGTGTGCCCATCCTCATTCTGCCAGTAGTGAGATATTTGTCCCCAGCTTGAAGTCCTTTAAAGGCTTCTGATCAGGTACAAGGGATGTAAAGAGTCTTAGGTATGCAGCCCAAGTTCTTCACTGGGGTGACTACCTGTCCTGTGACTCCTGACAGTGAGGCCCCAGCTGTCCAGGGCTATTTGCCCTCTTCTTTTCCACCTCGGTGGTATGCACTGTTTTCCTCTGCCTGCAGGGAATGCTCTGACCCTCTGTGTTCATCTGACAAATTCCTACTCATCTTTCAGAGCTCAGACAAAGAATTACCAGATTACCCACATTCTCATAGTACCATTCATACATCTTAATGTAAAATTTTAAAAAATTGTCATGTTGTAGTTCATTACAGTTTTCACTATGATATATACCATTAGAAAAGAAATAAATGTAAGTAATATTCAAAAGTACCAAGAATAAAGTAAAAAAAAAATCCTAATTTTACTACCTGTAAATTCCCATTTCTCTTAATGACTTTTAATTTTTGTCAAAGTTACACATAGTTTAAGGAGAACCATTCTATGAAGCTTATTGTAAAAACATAGTCTCCCATTTCTCACTCCCCAGAAGCAATATATCCCTTTGCTTTTAGTTGATTTTTTTCAGGTTCTTACCTGCATATTTCTGAAGAACAGAGTTATTTCTACTTTGTGATTTTTTTCCCCCATTTTTATAAATGTTTGTCAACTCCCTACTCGGAAGGATGAGAACAGACCTCACATTCTCACATACACACTTCCACCACACAAACACATAGTTCCCATCCTGGTTCTCTCTACACAAGTCCATGTAATTTCCATGCACTCCTTAGTGTTTACATTATTCTAACTCTGTAAATGCAGCCAGCAGATATCTGTGCATAGAACTGTCCTCATATAATTATTGCCTTTCCTTTAAAGGTTTCATTTGTTGTTGTTGTTGTTGTTGTTGTTGTAAATAATTTTGCTTTGTTTGCTTGCCTGGTTTTCTAAGTACTTTTCTTTAATTTACTGTATAACCCACCCCAGTTTTTTAAATTTCAATATATCCAAACATGGTAGGTATTCCACTACCCAGTCTTTTGAACAGTATCTTCTGGATCTCTCTAGGATGGCTGTTCCCTGGGTTGCAATTCTGCTGTTGTCTTGGGATCCTTCCCTATCATTATGAGCACCTGTGTAGTCACCTATTATCTAAGGTTTTTATTTCCTGTATGTCCTGTCTTTCTCTTTCTTGTTTTTGTTTTTGTTGTTGTTTGTTTGTTGTTTGTTTTGTTGTTGTTGTTTTATTGGTATTCATATGCTCCCGGTACCTCCTGGGGAAGGCATGGATGAAGTCAATTTTTTTGAGACCTTGAATATCAGAAAACATCTTCACTCTGCCCTCACATTCACAACTTGCCTGGATACCAAAACACTCTCAGGGTTTTACGTTTGTTTGTTTATTTTTTTAAATTTCGTTCCAGTTTTCCTTTTGGCTGAGAAGTACAATGTATTTCTGATCAGATTAATTAACATTAATAATTAATATCTTGGCTGTCTGTGTTCTGAAGTTTGGTAGAGAGAAGGCTGAGAGTCTCAGAACTCAGTATATAAACTTGACCCCTCTCTCCACATTGTCAGTATGAGATGACTGAGACCCCTGCCTTCAACGGTACCTGTTGCCCCAGTTCAGAGATCCCTGTCTTACCACCTCCAGAGAATACAAATCCAACTTCTGCCTGAGCTGGGAAAGGAAGTTGCTTAACTGCAGGAGTAGGAGATGTGATCTGAGGCCAGCTGTTCCTTAAACTTTCAACTAACCTTTACCCCCAACTTCACTCCTACTTTCAAAGACACTTGATGCTGCCAATTCCTGGGCTTTGGGGGAGGGCTCTGGTGTATCAAATGAGTTGTTTTATGACTCTTCCACTACCAGGTCAGAATTGGGCTGTCTTGGGTCTTTGTCTCAATTACCATTCAACTGTTTTTCAACTTCTAAAACATCTTTGCTGTCGTTTCTCACAGGCTCTTTATCCTTTATCTGAATACCTTTGTTAATTTCCTTTGCTGAGTTTCAGGGAAGAGCAAAGGCTAATGCTAACATTCTCAACCTGCCATCTTTAACCAGCTGTCCAGAGTGTTTGACCTTGACATGCCCTGGGTGGAAGACTCTAATCACATTTTAGCCACATCTACAATGTGAACCACTTTCATTCAGTCTCTCTGGCTTGAAGTTTTTTGAAGGGAAGGAGCTAAGACTGAAGCAGGAGTATTTTGTGGTGGCGGCAACCCTGCAAGATGTCATCCGACGCTTCAAAGCCTCCAAGTTTGGCTCCACTGACAGTGCAGGAACTGTTTTTGACGCCTTTCCAGATCAGGCAAGTATTCAGTATATGGATGCAGACAGGGTCAGCTAGGGACCGGGATTTCCAGCAGATTTGCTCTTCTCTCTCAGTGCTAAAAAAGTTGGGTAGGAATAAGATGCTTCTGGTGTTTCTTAGGAGTTGGGCATTTTGTTTCAGTGCTTTCCTCAGACGTGTGAGGACAAGGCAGCCAGACCCTGAGCCATCAATCACCTTCACCTTGATGTCTTTTCCCCACCCAGGTGGCCATCCAACTGAATGACACTCACCCTGCACTTGCCATTCCTGAGCTGATGAGGATTTTTGTGGATATTGAAAAATTGCCCTGGTCTAAGGTCTGCACAGCTTGGCTCCCCCCCCCTTTATTAACAGAATATCTGTGGTTGAAGGACTACCAAAAAAGCTCTCTTTTCAGTTTTTCAGAATAAGTTCCTATTGCTAACTTCTGATGGTTAGAGTACATTTTGCCCTGATGCGAACCTGACTCCATCCTGAGTGCTTCACGGGGAATAAGACTAGAAAATCAACCCATGCCTCGTGGGAGGCAGAGAAGTAGCTGTATTAAGGATTATATTGTGTTTGGCACATTTGTGTCTAAGAGGATTTGAAATTAAATTCTCTAACCTCAGAAGACAGCTAATTGAAAGTATCCCCATAACTTTGGAAATCCGCATTTTAAACATACTTGGTGTCTCCTGAGAGTGTTCTTGTAGTTTTTACTCTTCAACCTTTGTGCATTTAATTTAAAAAGAAAAAAAAATAGTAGTGAAGATTTATCAGAATGTTATATTCAGTTCTATTACAGTTTTATATAAAATTTTTCCCCCTCCCAAAAAATCATGCACCCATTATCTGGACCATTCAGAAACCTAGTGGAATCATGTGGGTCTGACAGCACACACTCAGAGCTGTCCTGTTGCAGGCAGGAGGGAGCTGAGGAGGGCTTGGCCCTGAGAGGTGGGTGCACTCCCTGCAGAGCAGACGAAGCAGCTGACCCTTCCTTCCCCACAGGCATGGGAGATCACTCAGAAGACCTTTGCCTACACCAACCACACTGTGCTCCCAGAAGCCCTGGAGCGCTGGCCAGTGGAGCTGGTAGAGAGGTTGCTTCCTCGACATTTGCAAATCATTTATGAGATAAATCAGAAGCACTTGGATGTAAGTCATTTCCAGAGATTCTAACCCCTTATGAGAATGAAGTCTTAAGATGTTAAGGGTGGCTACAGTGTTTTCCTTTTACAAACTTGAAGTATAAACACCTTTCAATCATTAATACATCAAAAGTACTCAAGTCTGAGTGGGGCTGTGTTTAAAACATCTTGAAAGGGCTAGAATGGAGGGAAGGATGGTACCTCCCTAGTGCTATCTCAACTCTTCTCTGTGGGAATGAAGTTTTATATTCACTGCATCAAAGATTTTGCTTGGGAAGTCAGTAACAGTCCAATGTTGCTTAAACCTGAGTGATCAGCATGGTCTTTCTCTTCCTTTGTCTAGAGAATCGTGGCCTTGTTTCCTAAAGATATGGACCGTCTGAGAAGGATGTCCCTGATAGAAGAGGAAGGAGGCAAAAGGATCAACATGGCCCATCTCTGCATTGTGGGCTGCCACGCTGTGAATGGTGTGGCTAAGATCCACTCAGATATCGTGAAGACAAAAGTGTGAGCCTCCGTTACCATGGCAGCAGGTCTAATATGGACCGTTCATGGAATGATGCTAATAAGTGCAAGATTGTATTTCCAGATGTGGAAAGGCCCTCTTAAAATGTTTAAAAGTACTTTCTTCTATACAAAGAACACTTCTCTTTAAAAAGGAAAAGAGGAAAATATGAAAAATAAAAAAAAAATGCCTTCCTCCTCTTCCTAAATCTAGACTTAGGAGCCAAAAAACAAAAACAACAAAAAAGTATCCTGTTATATATGTCAATGCTAGGAAGTCAGATGGAGGTGACTAGATTTGGAACTTTTCTTGTAATTGTTTTGAATTGCAAATGAGTTTCTATTTAGGATGACAGCGATAACTGCTGCTAGCCCCTCCCTTCACCTTTATGTAATCTTTCTAAGCCTACACTTAGCTTCTCGAATATGATTCTGAGCTTTATGCAGCATGCAAGACTCTGCTGTTGCAGCCAAACTCAGTGATCTGTCTCTTCCACCTCCAGATTCAAGGACTTCAGTGATCTAGAACCAGACAAGTTTCAGAATAAAACCAATGGGATCACTCCAAGGCGCTGGCTCTTACTCTGCAACCCGGGACTGGCAGACCTAATTGCAGAGGTAATGGGAAGAGCTGAGATGACGGGAGGTCTGGCTGGAAAGTGAGAGGCATATGCGTGCACTTAACTTCACAAACGCAGTCTGCAGCAGGGCTGGCTTCAGCAGCACGCCCTGCAAATTGTGTAGCTAATCATGACTAACAGCCTGACACACAGATGGATAATGGTATCCGTATTAGTAAGAGAGAATAACAAAGAGCATGTAAATAACTAGCAGAACCTAGGTTCTTGGTCACCCCTTTAAGTAGATTTCCTATTTTTAACACTTCAATAGCACTGTGACTAATATAAGATACTAGAAAAAGTGTTCTTCCCATGGAGAATTTCTAGCCTTTTCAATGAGTCAGACCATTCTATGAACTGTGTGGTCCAGGAACTATACTCTTACAATAAGAGAGGCCCTCACCCCATACTGACAGAACTGCTCATTTGGGCTTGATTACCATCCCTGAATTAAAATCACATCTTCCTTTACACTGAAAGAAAATTGGGGAAGACTATGTGAAAGACTTGAGCCAGCTGACAAAGCTACATGGTTTCCTGGGCGATGATGTCTTCCTCCGGGAGATCGCCAATGTGAAGCAGGTAAGGTTCCAGGTGGGTCACTGCCCTGGAGCTGCCTTCAAGGGTGCACACTGCAGTTTTTAAAAATAGACACCCAAACCTTCTAAGTCAGAAGGGCTCTGCCCCATGCACTGTCTCAACAGGAAAATAAGCTGAAGTTCTCTCAGTTCCTGGAGAAGGAGTACAAAGTGAAGATCAACCCATCTTCCATGTTTGATGTCCAGGTGAAGAGGATTCATGAATACAAGCGGCAGCTCTTGAACTGCTTGCATGTGATCACCATGTACAACCGTGAGTCTGCCCTTTAGCTACCAAGGAATCCCATGGAGGTGGAAGCAACAGTCTGGGGGTAGTTCTCACCACCTCTGCAAGTAGCTCTCTTCCATTCCACTCCCTTCTCCATCTTTTTCAGGCATTAAAAAAGACCCTAAGAAGTTATTTGTGCCAAGGACAGTTATAATTGGTGGAAAAGTAAGCTGACTGCATTCCTTGGGGACCTGAGGGTTCTTATCTCTTGCCATTTCTCCACTTCACCAGTTGTAACTCCTGTCAATGCCTTTGCCATTCTTCCCTAAGGCTGCTCCAGGATATCACATGGCCAAAATGATCATAAAGCTGATCACTTCAGTGGCCGAGGTGGTGAACAATGACCCCATGGTTGGAAGCAAGTTGAAAGTCATCTTCTTGGAGAACTATAGAGTGTCTCTTGCTGAAAAAGGTACTGCCTTCATTGCAAACCATGGGGGTGGGACAAATTGTAGGGATTGCAAGTACCGGAAACGGGGTAGCTGACCTCAGGGAGCTAGTAATTTAGGAGAGAAGGTGTCACTCATAGGAAAAATAAGGCAGGAGCTATTAAGGTGACCCAAGTAACAATAAGTCTGATGTCTCCAGGGTCAGTATCACAGGATTACATATGCAAATGCATTTTCCTTCCAGCTGGGGAGAGCTGGGTGTAGGTGGAGACTGCCATGGCACAGAGGGTGCTGTACAAATGGAGTTTTGAAAGGTTTTCAGTTCCCAGTCCCAGTTTTGCAAGAGAACACAAACTATCCAATTTTCAGATATTCCTCTGGTCATTGCTTGGGAAGAAGGGCTGTCACTTGTTCATGTCACAACAAGGAGGGCAGACATCAGGCTGCCAAAGCACGAGGTTCAGATGTGCTTCAGATGGGCACTGTAGGATCAAACACAGTGTTCCCACATGGGGACAGGATGGCAGGAAGCCACTGTCCCTTTTTCTGCCTCTGGGACCTTTGCTTATTTGCATCACATGCTGGCAAAGCACCAACCACACACAAATGCCAGCTGTGTATTACTTGCCAGATTAAAAAGATAGAAAGGCAGCTCTTTCTTTTTGTTTTGTTTTGGGGTACCTTGAGATAATTGCTTAAGGCTCTATGCCTAAAGAGAAAAGAGCTAGGTTCCTAGGTTTGCAAATAAATATAAATTGAATCCACAAATAATCTCACAGTAAAGCAGAGAATTGCCCTGACCTTTGTGGTAAGGGGAGGTATGGGGGATTCAGGCAGCTCTAATTTGTGTATAAATAAGGCTGAGAAACAGAGGCTTAGTGTCTAACCACAGGCACACCTCAGTTGCAAGTGGCTGATTTCTCTGCAGTGAGAGTGGGAGGAGGGAAGTGAGAAATAGAAAGAGATCAGCAATCCAACCTGAGTTTGCAAAAGAGGAGTCTAGAGACCTCTCTGCATTTTATGGACTAAGAAAGAGAGGTTTCAATATATTTAATAAAGCAGAAGAAATAAAAATAAAACTAGAACAAATATTAGAAAGGAGAAAGAGGACAAGAGAAATGTAATGTCAACATTTATAGCTCAAAAGTCTATAGATACTGGGCTGCGGATGTGGCTCAAGTGGTAGCGTGCTCGCCTAGCATGGTGAGGCACTGGGTTCGATTCTCAGCACCACATAAAAATAACATAAAGATATTGTGTCCACCTAAAACTAAAAAATAAATATTAAAAAAAGTCTATAGATACTCTTCAAACTTTATAAGCCAAGAAATAGCATTATAAGCACATAGTTATATAACACATCACAAATGGACAAAGTGCATGTATGAATATGTGACAATGAATGCCACTATTATGGATAATTATAATGCAGCAATAAAAAATTAAGGACAAAGTAGACAAATGTGGTTGCCGCATCAAGGAGAAAGAGCAACTCTGTCCTTGTACCCCACTTTGAATGCTTATCCTATTGTGCATATATTAATCATCAAAACAGGACAGCTAGATAAATACTCAGTTACAAAATCTAGAGAAAGAATCACTGATACTACTGTGTCTCCCTTACAGTCATTCCAGCCACAGATCTGTCAGAGCAGATTTCCACTGCAGGCACAGAAGCCTCAGGGACAGGCAACATGAAGTTCATGCTGAATGGCGCCCTGACCATTGGGACTATGGATGGGGCTAACGTGGAAATGGCAGAGGAAGCCGGAGAAGAGAACCTGTTTATCTTCGGCATGAGGATAGATGATGTGGCTGCTCTGGACAAGAAAGGGTGAGAGAGCAGCTCCTCTTTGTTGGGCAGGTGATGCCCAGGAGGGTGTGTGATCTCAGAGGGCTTCCATATCCCACTGAGGCTGGGTCACGTGTGATGAGGCAGCAGAACATCTCCCCTGAGGAGTCAGGAGAGCCTCCTGGGCCACAGATAAGTCTAAAATCCAGAAGATAAAAATAAAGGAAGCTTAGGCACAGGTACGTGAAGAAGTCTCTGTTTGTTACCAGACATTGCAGCCCCAGTGAGCTATTTGGTTCTCTATATCTGTGATTTTTAACTTTTTAATTTTTTTTCTTTTTAGTTATACATGACAGTAGAATGTATTTTGACATGCATGCATGAGTACAACTTCTCATTCTTGTGGTTGTAGATGATGTGAAGTTACACTGGTCGTGTATTCACATATAAACATAGAAAAGTTATGTCATATGATTCATTCTACTGTCTTTCCCATTCCCATTCCCCCTCCCTTCCTCTAGCACCCCCTTGTCTAATCCAGTGAAACTCCACTGCCCCCCACCCCTCCTACCTCTGCCTATTGTGAATCAGCATCTTCATATCAGAGGGAACATTGGCCTTTGGTTTCAGGGATTTGGCTTGTTTTGCTTAGCATGATAGTCTCCAGTTCCATCTATTTGCCTGCAAATGCCATAATTTCATTCATCTTTATGGCTGAGTAATATTCTGTTGTGTATATGTACCATGTTTTCTTTATTCATTCATCTGTTGAAAGACACCTAGGTTGGTTACATAGCTTAGCTATTGTGAATTAAGCTGCTACAAACATTGACATGGCTGCATCAGTGTAGTATGCTGACTTTAAGTCCTTTGAGTAAAAACCAAGGAGTGGGATAGCTGGGTCAAATGGTGGTTCCATTCCAACTTTTCTAAGGAATCTCCATGCTGCTTTCCAGATTGGTTGCACCAATTTGCAGTCCCACCAGCAAGGTATGAGTGTGCCTTTTCCCCTACATCCTCACCAATACTTACTGTTGTTTGTATTCTTGAAAGCTGCCATTCTGACTGGCATGAGATGGAATCTTAAGAGTAGTTTTGATTTGCATTTCTCTAATTACTAGAGATGTTGAACATTTTTTCAAATATTTCTTGATTGATTGTATATCTTCTTCTGAGAAGTGTCTCTTCAGCTCTTTAGCCCATTTATGGATTGGGGGTTTTTTTGATGTTAAGTTTTTTGAGTTATTTATATATCATAGAGATTAGTGCTATATCTGATGTGTGTGTGGTAAAAATTTGCCCCCAAAATGTAGGTTCTCTGTTCACCTCTTGTTACTTGTATTCTTTTTTTTTAAGAGAGAGTGTGTGTGTGTGTGTGTGAGAGAGAGAGAGAGAGAGAGAAAGAGTTTTTTAATATTTATTTTTAATTTTTGGCAAACACAACATCTTTGTTTGTATGTGGTACTGAGGATCGAACCCGGGCCGCACGCATGCCAGGCGAGCACGCCACCGCTTGAGCCACATTCCCAGCCCTGTTACTTGTATTCTTGGTAAATGCCATCCTAACTGGAGTGAGATGGAATCTCAGTGTAATTTTAATTTGCATTGTGATTTTTAACATTAACCAAAAGATGAACTGTATCTAGTTGTAATTTTTTAACTAAAATTTAAATCACTATCTAGTACTTCCCTAAGATCTCAAAGAGATGAACCAAAACATGGTAGAGGATAGGAATATACAGAAGTACTCAGGAATATTTGTTGTCACTTACTACCTAACTGTGTTTTTCAACCTGAGTTCAAGCAAGAAATGAAGAGCAATGTCCAAAGGAGCTCTAGGGGTCACAAAATTTGGAGGGTATTGAATATACTTCCTGACTTAGAAGTAAATTTCACTCAGTAGCAACAAATTTGAAGAATCTGTGGATCCAAAAAGCAACTGGTTCCTGTAAGACAAGGCTTGTTTTGAGTCATAAAGTCTGCTTTGAAATGAACCTTGCCACATTCTATCAGATAAGACTACTGCTGTGTGCCTAGAGTTTTCATTATCTACTGTTCTTAGTGTCTTTGGTTACAGGATTGAATCAAATTTAGAAGGGAAAAAAACCTTCAGGATCTAGAAAAGAAATTATTTGTACTCATGTTGAAATCTATGATGACTTCTGTAAATGCTAGTATATCTGAATGCATTTTTAATTAAAACTTTTTATGGAATGCATTAATCAGAATGGTGGATTTCAAATATGCCACAATTAGTGCATTTTTATAGCTACTGCAGTGTCTACTGTGTGGTTAACCGCACACACTAACAGTCTTTTTGTCATCACCACCCATTCCTCCCCCACAGATACGAGGCAAAAGAATACTACGAGGCACTTCCAGAGCTTCAGCTGGCCATCGATCAAATTGATAATGGGTTCTTTTCTCCTAAGCAACCCGACCTCTTCAAAGATATCGTCAATATGCTGTTTTATCATGACAGGTGAGTTCCTATAAGAAGATGTTATGATTTAGGCTGTGAAATGGGAAGAGAACTTCTTTAACTACAGCCCATTCATGTAGATTAGCTTAGGTCTGTGATCTGATCAGCTAACTAAGCTTGGGGGTGGGAGGATGGGAAGAGTCTTCACCAATGGTGCTACTAAGATTTAAGAATAAGACCCTCAAACCTGGCATACTTTTTCGTCTTCCACTGATATAGTCAACTTTCTAACATACATATTTTGATATATTTAAATGTGGGAAGAACCATAAAAATGTTGAGGGCTGGCAAACATTCTTATGAACAGGTAAACCAGCCATGCCTGACATTAAGCAAAAGAGAATTTTAAATAGAATCTTAGCTTGCATCTGTTAATGAAGCTTTCTGTTGTTTTGTTTTTTCCTTTTAACCACCCCCCCCAAAAAAAAAACACAGATTTAAAGTCTTTGCAGACTATGAAGCCTATGTCAAATGTCAAGAAAAAGTCAGTCAGCTGTACATGGTGAGTAAGTTTTGTGGAGATTTGTGAAAGAACCCAGTTTAGTATGATTAAACTTTTTGTTTCAGTAAATCTAAATATCAGGGCCCCCCTAATCAATCACAAATAGGTGGGGTTTGGGGTATGCTTCAGTGGTAGAGTATATGCCTAACATATATAAGGAAGGCCTTGGGTTTGATCCCCAGCACCACAAGAGAAAAATGAAATGAGGTAACTCTTCAGGTTGTTCAGATCAAAACTTTTCATAAGGTTAGACAGAGGTCGGGATTCAAGATTTCAGTAATAATTGTAAAATTTTTTAATACCCAAGTAAAAATCACATTTATTGAGCATATGGCAGCAGGTAGCAGGCACATTCTGAAAGTTCAGGATATAAATCCTTAGAGAGGCACTTGGGATCTTCATGACTGGCACCATGGTTGGCACTGAGAGCATAGCACAGACAAGAAAGGGTCCCGCCCAGCTTCCCTCAAGCAACCTTCACTGCAGAATTCTTCACCAGAGGTGTACATCACAATCACCAAGACCGCTATTATAAAGTATGGATATGCCCCCTCAACACTGCTGCCCTCTGCTGCCTCACCAGAGATTCTGACCCAGCAGTGTGTGGTATCACCATTAGTATTTGGAAAGCCTGCCAAGATGATTCTAAGGTTGAGCCTTAGTTTATTGGAATAAGAACTGACCCCCCACCCCATTCTTTGAAAATTGCAAAGTAAATACCTCTCCTCAACTACTAGAGTGGGGCTATAGAAATAGAATAAAACTGTATAGAAGGAGGAGAGTTTTTATGTTTGAATTTTTTTCACATTATACAGAAAAATAAAATAATAGCTAGAGTCACTTGAATAAGGCTCACATGCAAAGTGGCACACCTTTATCAAATAGTCCTCTAGGTGTATTTTGTAAGGATGTGTCAAGGTTGATCATGTCTGATAAGAGAGACTTAGAGAATTTCAGGTCCTCCCAGTGGAATGGATACAGGAGAGGCAGCTCTGTGCCAAGACTCCTGGGACTGCATCACTAACTTTGTTTTCTATTCCTTTTCCAAGACAGGTGACAGGTAGTTCCTACTCATCATAGGTATCCTATTGGGGTTTTCAAATGGGATTATTCAAGGTCTGTGCTGCTTTCTGGCCACTATCTTCTGGTTTGAGTCACACCCATCCCCCAACAGTGTACAGATCAGAGAAGTCGGTAACAGCTTTGAACAAGTGAGACTGCACTAGAGCTAAGCTACATGGCTCACTACCTGAACTTTGTAGGCAGCAGCCACATATAGCCATCATGAATTCAAAGACAGATAAAGGGAAATGTAAGTAGAACAGAGCAGGAAAGGAAAATATGAACAAGGACAGGGACAAATGTAAATGTCAGTTTTACACAGAGGATCTCCTCTGTAAATGTGTGGTCCAATCCCAAAGGATGACCATCTAGAAGCCCAGGATGTGATTCCATCTTGCTTGTTTATTAATGCAAATTGCAGTTTTCTACTCTTAACAGTATTATGTTCTTGAGGCTTAGTAAACATGACCTACCTAGCTGGGAAAGCTATTCACTATGCATTTAAGCAGTTGAAGAAAGGGAAGAAAGGTGTGGTCTTCTTGTTGTGTCCTCCCAATGGAAGTTTTGTTATCATAGTAAGTTTCAAAAGTCTGCACTAATTGCAGTAACTTAAGGTTTGATGGTAATTTTAGTCTTGCTCTTAAAGGCTTATAATGCATGGTTAACAACTTTGAGTAGCTCTCAGTTAACTTTCAGAGTTCTTTGGAAAATCATGAGGCTATAAGTTAAACATCATTTTATATTATTTTACATAAAATCATAAAATTGTGATATTATATTTTTATTAAGGTGTCTTGTTTCACCCTGTTTTGGAACCCCAATGGGGTATTTGGAATTTAGTGTAAACCTACTAGGCCATATACTTCGGAAAGAACAAGAGAAGCTAAGTGGGTCAACAGAGTCTTTCACTGTTTTGTAGCTGACATTCTGGAGCAGAGATTTTCATACTTTGTGAGCCACATGTTAAATCTCTTGACATGGCATCTTGCAGACAATGAATGTTAGTCTCTTCCTGCCCCATAGTTTAAAGGGAGGTGCCTTCCTTCAAAATAGAGCATGGGAAATGTATGTAACTTACATGCCAAAGCATTTTAAGTATAGGAAGAATTACCAACTAGAAAATTCACACCCATAGTTTCTCTTAAAATGAAAAACATATTTTGTTCCTCAGAGAAGTATACTCTGAATATGAGAAAAGTGCATTCCATACCTATCTGTCAACTGTGGAGACAATGTGTTTGTAATTCATTCTAGTTTACTCCTGTCATTTTCTCCATGAAATGTGCTTGGTCTGATGTTTGTCATGAAGCTCGCTGGCACTCAGGCTGTACCCGCATATTTTGTTCACAGAATCAGAAAGCCTGGAACATGATGGTACTCAAAAACATAGCTGCCTCTGGGAAATTCTCCAGTGACCGGACAATTAAGGAATATGCCAGGGACATCTGGAACATGGAGCCTTCGGATCTAAAGATCTCCCTGTCCAATGAATCTAGGAATGGGGTGGACAAAGCCAATGGAAATTGAATCATAATATGTCTCTAAAAAAAAAAGAGCTTCTTATTGAATTTGAACATTTTCACAGCATTCATTGATTTATTAGCTAATAGTTAAGTATCTTTGGGAATGGAAAGGGAACATGTATGGTTGTATTTAGGACTGAAAATAAAGTGTCAATTACTGAAGACTCCAGGAGTGCCAAAACTTATTGCTTTATAGCAGATTGATAGCTTGCAAGGACTTAACCCAAAACTAATCAGAAAATTGGAAAAGTGCTTAGAACTTGATAGTGCTATTTAAATGAATTAAACAAAAACAAATTCTTTAACTACAGTAAAGCACCATTTTTTAAAAAAAAAATATCTTTATTTATTTATTTGTATGTGATACTGAGGATCAAACCCAGTGCCTCACACATGCAAGGCAGGTGCTCTACCACTGAGCTACAGCCCCAGCCCAAAGCACCTTTATTTAATACTGCTAAGTCCAGACCAAAGACTATGTCTTAGTCTATTCAGGCTGCTATAACAAAATGTCATAAACGGAATAACTTATAAATAATAGAAATTTATTTCTCATAGTTCTGGCAATTAGAAGTCCAAAATCAAGGGGCTAGCACATTCAGTGTCTAGTGGGGACCACTTTCTGTTCATAGGTGTGGTCTTCCTGTTGTGTCCTCCCAGTGGAAGAGGTACAGAGCTCTTTGGGCCTATTTCATAAGGACACTAATCCTGTTCATGACTGAACTCTCATGATCCAGTCACCTCCCCCAACATCATAACCTTCGACATATGAATTTGGGGGCAGGTGCAGATGTTCCCACCATAGCAAATGTCCCCAGTCTGATGACTATACATTTTTAGATGAGATCCAAATTTTACCAAATTCTGATTCTCCATGGTGATGAGGTTTCAGCATGTTTCAAAGTAGACTATGATGAGCTAAATGAGAACATTCCATGCCACCCCTACATTCTCCTTGTTTAGATGACAAGTGTCTTGGGGAAGTGTCAGTGGTTTCAGCTCATTCAAGCATCCCAGTAGAATGTTGCATAAGGAAAATATACATTAAAGGTGGTATTTGGACCAAGTCCTCAGTGAAGATTGCTGCTGCTCTCATGACCTAAGCCCACTGCTCACTCAGGAAATCTCTGCAGAAAAAGAACCTCGATCAGCCCACACCTTCCTTCCTTAGATCCAGGTAAGCCAGAGCAGTCCTAATTGCTTTTACAGGAAAATAGACGTATTCTAAAAAGCAGTTCTTACCTCACGGTTTTTAATAGTATGGGACTTTTATGAAGGAAATTGTGATGGAAACCAGGAGGAAAGATAACCATCTTGACCCTCTCTTTGTGCCTGTAGGCATCATGTGCAATTTCATAGAGCTGAAAGAAAAAGAAAAAAAAAAAAGGGACTCAAAGGCCAACAGTTCAAAGCCATAGGCTCCCTATATGATTTTCCTAAAAAGGTTCAGAAACAACCAACTTGGGGAGTTCATCTCATTGGTTCAGAGACATGAGGCCTCTCCATGTCCCCAGCTAGCTGCCTCTACAGCTAAGGAAAAGAAGGCTGCACAGCCAATATAGGACACTGATCAAACCTCATCCTCCTCTGCCTGTACCTCACTGCAGAGGAACAGGCAATGTTATGGACCCACTCCAGGAGAGGTTTGTTTAAAGGGAAAAACTGCATCCCTATTTTTAGAGCCACTACAGTAGAAGCAACATTTTGTGGTTTGCCTATGAAATGTCCACCCAGAGCTTATGTTAGACCAATGGAGGAATATTTGGAGGAGAAATGATCAGACTATGAGAACTGTAATAATCCATTTAATTATTTGAAAACACTACCATCCTAGGTGGTAACTGTAGGTGGGTAGGTTGTAGCTACAGGCAGGCAGTCACTGGAGGCATGCTCTGGGGGATTAGATCTCCAGTCCCTGGCTCCTTGATCCTTCTCTCTCCTTCCTGGCTGCCAGGAGCTGAGGGGTTTTCCTCCATCATGCCCTTTCACCATAGTGTTTCACCATGGACTGAGACCTCTGAAACAGTGAGCCAGAATAAACTCTTCCTCCTCTAAATTGTTCTTCTCAGATATTTTGATTAGAGCAACAAAAAGCTGACTAACACAAACATGGAGCTTCCCACATAGCCTGGAATCTTCTCTCCACTTAGGAACCACAGACCCCCACATGAGGGGCCCAACTCTGCCCACAAACATGCCTTTGAGCTAAGTAGCCAAAGACACTGAAATTTTTTGTGTGAAATTTGCACAATTTTAGAAGACCTTGTATTTTTCCTTATTCCACCAGGCATCATGGCTATTTAAGGGTGCAGAATTTCAAAAGAAATGCATATAGTGAGTTTCAGTGGGCTCTGAGCTTGTCGTTTACCTTTTTTCCACACTCCAAAGGCACAGTCCTGTCATCCTCTCCATGTAAGATGAGCAGGGGAGAAGACAGGAATTTAACACTGAGACAAGTGGGAAAAAAGCATTCAGTTCAGGAGCTGTACATTGAGATCTCTCCTTTTCTTTTTTCAAAGTTAATACCTTTTTCCTTTCTCACATATAAAAAGAACTAATTTCACGATAAAAATAATAATCATGATGATAATGTATAAACTATCACTATCCAATCTCTTCCCAAATAACCTAAAGAGCTATAAGCTCACCAGTATCTAGAACAATGGTTGGCACATATTAGGTACTACTCAAATATTTTTTTGAAGACATACAAGGAAGAAGGAGATCTCTCCTTTTCTCAGGTAAAGTTTTAGCAAAACATAAAGTTCACCTAAAACTTCAATTACAAGAAATCTCCTTCCTTCCAAAAAATAACAGTTTCTGTATTAAAAAAATTGCATAGGGTAACTTTTTTTCCAGGAAAATGTCCTTTGAAACAATTTGAATATTTCATTAATTTAACTTACTTCTATCTGACTTTGGGAAATACTGAAGAAATACACTGAGATGTTGAATTTGCACAATGTTAGAAGACCTTGTATTTTTCCTTATTCCACCTTATTTTGTATTATCTGAATATTTTAATTAAAATATTTTCTGGCAGCCAGAAAATAACTCAAAACCCAAAAATAATAAAAACTATCACAGATCCAGAGACCTCTTTGTGGCAATTAATTTACTTTTCCCATAATAGTAGAGGATGGACATGCAGTTGACAAGCTTTTGACTGCTTCCTGGTCAGTCTCTTAATTTGGTTATCCAAAAAGGCTACGGCACAAACAGTGCCTTGATGCCCACTCCAGTGACTTTCTCAAACAGTGTTTCTCAGTCCTTCCCAAATTCTGATACCTATCCATTCCTGCCAGGGTGACTTCGTGCCACCTCTGAGCACAATAGAGTTCCTTAGGTGTGTTAAAATACAAACAAAATTGACCACCACTGATTAGAAGTATTCTCAAATTTCATAAATTCATTGGATCTGCTGTTGGGTTAGGAGGATGGATATCAAGTGGGTTTGGGTTACATGGGGAATGAAGCCTAGAAGTCAGAGACCCCTTAAGAAATGTTAGACTAGACCCTAGAGGACCTTTAAAATGTCTTATAGATCATAAATATACAAGTCTGAGTTCATAGGGAAAACTGTACTGGTGAAGACATTGGATTAGACAAGAGGGAAATAGCAAATACTGAAAATTCATAGAAACCCTACCCCAAAGCCTAGTGCCCATCTAAGAATGCTAGAACAATATTCTAAGAAAATAAGGACAGGATTTAGATCTGTCATCACCGTAAGTTACATATTAGTTAACCTGGAACCCTACAGATGGAGCAACAGTGGAGCTTCTCATCATAGCTTACTTTTCATCACTGGGGAAGACTATCCTGTCTTTTCTCAGGGCATCCATAAGCACCTGTACACATCCTGGCAGCTTCTGGTAAATCTATTTAAAAAAAAAAAAAAACAAAAAAAGCAACATTAATAATTGTCCCACATAGCTGTGCCATTTGTTATAGTTTCTCACCACAAGCCATACTAACATAGAAAGTAGCAACTTTCTAAATATAATGAACTTTTTTAGAAAACTTATGATTTTAAAAGGTAATTCATGTCTTTGTAGGAAATTTGGGGAAAAAAAACAGAAAGGAACAAAGAAACAAGTTTTATGTATTTCTACCACTATAGATAATCAGTTAACATAATTAACTAGTTTAGTTGGAGAACAATATTCTGATCAGTCAAAAATTCTGTGAATCCCCCAAAACCAAAGACTGAAGGTTTTCTCTTGATATGTAGATTCTAATTCACAATGGGGGGGGGGGGTTCCTTGGGAAGAATAGAGGTACTTTGAATTAGGCAGAGGGGAGTGTATGGGAAGGGGAGATGGGGTAAAAAGAAAGGTAGAATGAATCAGACATTATTACCCTATGTACATATATGAGTACACAACTGGTGTGATTCTACAGAATGAGAAATTATAATACTCCATATATGTATGATGTGTTAAAATGCATTCTACAAATAAAACAAATAAAAATAAAAATTTTAAAATTCTGGTGAAAGTATACAATATCTAGATAATTGGTTTGAGAGGATTTGAACATTATAAACTGTTGAAATAATGTTATAATTCTTTAAAAGAGATTTTAAGTTTTAACAATAACCACAGAGCTCCAAAGGTAATATATTATTCTATAAATACCGAATTTCTTCTTTAATGGCAAAGTCCAATAAATAGAATGCTAACTAAATCTTTTCCACTATTTTGATTGTCAACACATAAATTAGTTTATATGCCTTACAAACATCCACTTCAGTTGAAAATGAAGAGCAAAGGATGGAAGCCCTGAGCAGTCTAGCAGCTTCCTCACACCTTTGAACCCGCTTCCACACCATATCCAATTCCCACTATTACCCAGCCCAAGTCACCTCTGTCTCTTGCTTGGACTATGCCAACAGTCCCACATGGTTCCCTGCTTCCACCCTCACCTATAATCCATTTCTTACAGGGACACCAGAGTGATCACTTAAACATGCAAATTTGATCATATCAATGTTTCTTTTGCTTAGCAGCCTCCAAAGGCACATGTTAAATCAAACGTGTCACCTTGGTCTTTGAGGCCCTGCAGCACCTGGTTGGTGGCTGCCTGTTTGCAGCCACATTTGTCATTAAGGCCCCACTGCCCACTTTCAGGGAGGTTACTGCCTCCTGTTCTGGAACATTCCAAGCTTGATCCTACCCCAAGGCCCTCACCTTTACTTTCCTCTTTTAGTAAACAGTGTGGTAGTCCCAAATGTGGTAGCCCCAAAGCTTTAGCGGCTTTAACACTTCTTGGCCAGAGACCACTGGATTTTGCCATGGTAAAACTGACTAGTCTTAGCTCAGAAGACATTTCTTCAGAGAGGTTTTCCTAACTAGCCATAACTCTGGCCCTCTGCCACCCATTTGCTCCCCATCACATTATTGTATTGTGTTCACAGCACTTCTCATTATTTGGTATTTTCTGGTGGTATACTTGTCTTTGTTTCTCCAGCAAGAATATAAACTTTCATAGGAGGAGGAATCAGGAATTATTTTTCCTTGTGGGATCACCAGAAGTTGGAATAATTTCTGGTATACAGTACACATTCAATAAATATTTGTTAAAGATGGAAATATTATGCAAATATACCTGGTATACATTTTGAATATTATCTGTAATTTTCCTTTTAGAGTAACTGATTTTCAGGTTTCATTTCTTAAAACAGACTTGCAAAGAAGAAAGACCAGGGGTAGCAGGGGGCAGGGATGCAATATAGTAAACAGGACACCACCAAGAGAAGAAAATGAGCACAGAATAGGTAAACCAGGGCGAATAGAGACAAACTACAGCTTCATTATTTGTAAAAAAGAAAAAAAAAATCATTGAAACCTGCCCCATGGCTACAAAGTCACTTCTTAGAGTCTCCTGCTATGAACTGTGGTAATATAGAGAAGAGTAACTTTTTAAATATAATTATTTTTTAACTTTTTTCTGATTTTAAAAAGTATTTTGTGTCCTCATAAGGAATAGGGAGGCCAGCACCAGTAAATATAGATTTCTGCTTCACAGCTGGGGCTCAGGCTTGAGTGCTACTTCCAAACCTCCTTGGTTTCACAGGATTATCTGGCCTGCTCTTTTGCTTGGTCTCTGAGCAAGTGACACATATTCAGGAAAGATCTGGACAGCCTGGCACAGCCCCCCTCTTTCTTCCTCCATGCTAAGGGCCAGTTTTCTTCATTTATTTTCTCTTTTCTTTGTCTTTCAATTTTCTGACTCCTAGAATGGGAACTCCTTGGAGGAAAATTCAGTAAGAGAAGCCCTTCAGCAATTCATCTCAAATTCTAAAAGTGTAGGAAGAAAGCAGACTCAAGTCAATCTACTCCATTGTTCCTCACTCCCTTTCAGCCTGGGATGCCCTTAAAGACACAAAGGTCATACTGTCCCCGCCCGCCCAGACCACAGCAAGGGGCTCCTAATTGGCCTTTCTTACTTCCCCTCTCTTCTGTAATGCCACCAGATAAATATTCTTAAGATACCATCTGCATGGTGAAACCTGCTATTACAAAACTTTGGGCCTGCCACACTGTCTACTAAAAACAACTTCTAGCTTAACTATAAGCCCATTCACATCTGGCCACCCTTTTTCATTCCAAAGGCTGTTCACCTCCAATCCATCTGGAGTTAGAAGGTGTTTCCTCCTCTTACAAGGTATGTGACAATTAGGAAAGTCTCTACGGCTCTTTTTTCCTCATCTCTAAGTGGGGGCAACAATGCCACATAGTACTTTATTTAAATCTCAATCTCTCTCTCTCTCTCTCTCTCTCTCTCTCTCTCTCTCTCTCTCTCTCNCTCTCTTCCAGCCATTCATTCTCTCTCTCTCTCTCTCTCTCTCTCTCTCCCCCCCCCCCATAGCCCAAGAATCTTTTTGTTTTGGTTTTGTTTTGTTTGGATTGGGTAGTGTTTAAGTGTGCATGTGTATGTGTGTGTTTCTTGCTGTGCTGATTGGTTTGGGGACATATATACATATTTATTCATTTCCCACCCCCCTCATTTTTAGCATTTTTTAAATGTAGTTATTTTTCCATGCTTTGTCTTTTGAGGGTTAAGGTTTTTGGTTTGTTTATTGTATGTAAATATACTAAATACTATAATTAATAGACAAAAACTATGATACCTAAAAAAGAAATCAAAACTCTACTATATGGTGCTTACAAGAGATATGCATTAAATATAAATATCATAAAGATATGCATGAAATATAGACATTCAAGCTGAGATTCAAGGAATAGAAAAAGCTAAACTATTCAAACACCAATTAAAGCAAAGGTATACTAATAATGGGTAATGCTGACTTTAAGTCAAGAAGCACCATTAGTCACAAAAGAAAAGGGACATTTTGGGCTGGGGATGTGGCTCAAGCGGTAGCGTGCTCGCCTGGCATGCGTGCGGCCCGGGTTCGATCCTCAGCACCACATACAAACGAAGATGTTGTGTCCGCCAAAAACTAAAAAAAATAAATAAATATTTTTAAAAAGAGAAAAAAAAAGAAAAGGGACATTTTTATAATGAAAAAAGGATTATCCTACCTGGAAGATATAAAACCTACATTACTATATTACTAGGTGACACACCTAATAGTCTCACCTCAAAAAAAAAAAAAAAAAAAAAAAACCTAAACTAAAACTGATAGAAACAAACAACTCCATACTCATGGGAGATACTTTAATACCCCCCTGAGTAACAGAAAAAAAGCAGCATACCAAAAAACTAGTAAAGATAAAGAACTGAATAGCATGATTAAGAATCCTAATCCAAGTTACAGCAATGGAACACTACAGAGAAAACAGCAGAACACATTCTATTTAAGCATATAGAACATTAAAAATTGATTATATGTTGTGACATAATGCACATTTCAACAAATTTCAAAAGACTGAAATAATAGATTATTTTCCTGGATCTTAATAATGTTGAAATACATCTTGCTCAGTGAAATAAGCCAATCCCAAAAATCCGTGGACCAGATTAATTCTCAGCTGAATTCTATCAGACCTTTAGTGCCAGTGCTCCTCGGGTTATTCCATGTAATTGAAAGGAATGGAACACTTCCAGATTCATTCTATGAAACCAGAATCACACTTATACCCAAACCACCTAAGGACACATCAAGGAAAGAAAACCATAGACCAATACCCCTGATAAACTTCAATTCAAAAATTCATAATAAAAAATTTCAAATATTATTCAATAACATATTAAGAATATTTTATATTATGACAAAGTTGGTTTTATCCCAGAGACGCAAGGATAGTTTAACATATGGAAATCAATAAATTTGATTTATCACAAAAATAGAATTAAGGACAAAAATCTCTTAGGCATCTCAGTAGATACAAAGAAGACTTTAATTAAATTTGGCACCGATTCCTGATAAAAACACTGAAGAAAGTAGGATTGAAGAAACTGACCTCGGTATAAAGGCCATTTACAAAAACCAAAAGTAACATCATAGTCAATGGGAAACAAAATGAAAGCATTTTTTTAAAAATTTGGAACAAGACAAGGATGTTATCCTCACCACTCATATCTAATATAGCACTAGAAATTCTATCCAGAGCAATTAGGCAAGGGAAGGAAATAAAAGCGATAAAAATAGGAAAGGGAAAAATCAAACTACAAAACTGTTTGCAGGTGATATAATCCTATACTTAGAAGATCCAAAAAGCTCCACCAAAAGAATGCTAGAGCTAATAAACAAGTTTAGCAAAGTAGCAGATTACAAAATCAGCATACAAAAGTCAAGAGCTTTCCTACATATCAGCAATGAATCTGCTGAGAAAGAAATTAAAGAATAAATTAATTAAATATAATACCTAGGAATAAATCTAACCAAGGAGGTGAAAGACCTCTACAATGAAAACTATAGAATACTGAAGAAAGAAATTGAACAGGCCAGGCAGGGTGGTGCACGCCTGTAATCCCAGTGGCTCAGGAGGCTAAGACAGGAGAATCGTGAGTTCAAAGTCAGCCTCAGCAATGGTCAAGGCACTAAGCAACTCAGTGAGACCCTGTCTCTAAATAAAATAGAAAATAGGGCTGGGATGTGGCTCAGTGGTAGAGTATCTCTGAGTTCAATCCCCGCTACAAAAAAAAAAAAAAGAAAGAAAGAAAGAAATTGAACAGGTCACAAGAATATGAAGAGACCTCCCATGTTCATGGATTCACAGAATTAATATTATTAAAATGTTCATACTACCAAAAACAACATACAGATTCAATACAATCTCCATCAAAATACCAATGACATTTTTTCACAGAACTAAAAAAAAAAAAAAAAACAGTTCTAAAATTCATTTGGAAGAATAAAAGACCCAAAATAGCCAAAACAAAGCAATTCTAAGCCAAAAAAAAAAACTGGAGACATGACAATACCTGACTTACAATTATACTACAGAGCTATAGTGGCAAAATCTCAGGGAATAATGCCTAGAGTTAATATATGGGGTGGCATCAAATTAAAAAGCTTCTGCACAGCAAGGAAACAATTATGAATGTGAACAAAGAACCTACAGAATGGGAGAAAAATCTTTGCTAGCTACTCTTCCAACAGAGAGTTAGTATCTATACTACACAAAGAAATTTTTAAAATTTAACACCAAAAAAATCAAATAATTCAATAAATGGGCAAATAAACTAAACAGATACTTCTCGAAGAAATACAAACAGCCAACAAATCTATGAAAAATATGTTTAACATTATTAGCAATAAGAGAAATGCAAATCAAAACTATACTGAGATTTCACCTCACATCAGTCAGAATGGCAGTCATCAAGAATACAAACAATAGTAAATGTTGGAGAGAATGTGGAGAAAAAGGCACTTTACACTGTTGGTGAGATTGTAAATTAGTACAACCACTATGGAGTTTCCTCAAAAGACTAAGAATGGAATCACCTTATGACCAGCTATATCACTCCTCAGTATTTATCCTAAAGAATTGAAGTCAGCATTCTATGGTGATATATGTATATTTATGTTTGTAGCAGCACAATACACAAGAAGAGCCAAACTTTGGAACCAGCCTAGATGTCAACAATAAAAAAATGTAGTTCATATACACATTGGAATTTTATTAAATCATAAAGAAAAATAAAATTATGTCATTTGGAGGAAAATGAATAAAACTTGGGAAGGTTATGTTAAGCAAAGAGCCAAACTCAGAAGATCAAGATTTGTATGTTCTCATATATGGAAGCTAGAGAGGAGAAAGGAAAAGAATAATGAGGAGGAATCTCATAAAAATCCTAAGGATGTCAGTAGAATATAAGAAAGGTACTAGGGGGAGGTAAGAAAGGAGGGAAAGGATAAATATTGGAGAATGACATTGGCCAATTTATGTTGCTATATTGTGTACAAGTATAAATATGTAACAAGAAATCCCAACATTACGTAAAACTATAATGCACCAATAAAAAATGTGGAAAAAATAAATTTAGAAATAGTTTCTTTATCATGACATGCCATGAAGAGAGTAAAAAGGCAAAACAAAATACTAAAATACAGTTGCAATACAAATAATTTTCTAGTGACTCATATCCAGCATCTATAAAGAACTTCCACAATGAAATACAACTCAACTGAAAAATCAGCAAAAGACATGAACAAATACTTCATAAGAAATGATGTCGAAATGACTAATAAACATTTTAAAATACCCAACCTCATTAATTATCAGGGAAATGAAAATTAAAACAACAATGGGATATAAATGTGGGGGATAAAATGTGATTCAAATTGAATTCTCATACAAAACTAAGTGGTGGGAAAATAAGGCGGTAAAGGGTTTTAGAACACTGCTTGACATTGTAACTATTAAACTGAATGCATGCATATCATATGCCCCAGCAATTATATTACTAAGGTACATTCCAGTGACATTTTATAGAACATGGGTTCAAGAATACTCACAACTACAATATTAATTGCCCCACACTGAAAGTGATCCAAATGTCTATAAATAATGGAATAGGTCAATAAATTGTGATATTTCCATGTAATAGAATACTATATGGAAATGAGAATGACCAAACTATAGCTCTACATGTCATCAATGACTCCTATAAATATAATACATTCTACTTACATAAAATTCAAAAACAGGCAAAATGTATTCTTTATACATGTACACACAAGTAATAATACTATAAAGAAGTACTTGAATATGACTACCATAAAGTTCATGTAAGGATTACATCTAAAGACTAAGGATCACATAAAATGGGGCTTACTGAACTGGGAATAACATAGAGAAGACATCTGAGGTCCAATGATGCTAATTTCTTGACTTAGGTGGTAGTCACATGCGTGTTAATTTGTAATGATTCATTAAATCATGTCTTTCCTCTATTTTGCTAAACTTCAAAATTAACAAAATTTTTAAATTTGATTCAGTCCTGTAACCAAACACACAAAGAACAGTAGATAATGAAAACTCTAGTCACACAGCAGTAGTCTTATCTGATAGAATGTGGCAAGGTTCATTTCAAAGCAGACTTTATGACTCTAAACAAGCCTTGTCTTACAGGAACCAGTTGCTTTTTGGATCCACAGATTCTTCAAATGTGTTGCTACTGAGTGAAATTTACTTCTAAGTCAGGAAATATATTCAATACCCTCCAAATTTTGTGACCCCTAGAGCTCCTTTGGACATTGCTCTTCATTTCTTGCTTGAGCTCAGGTTAGGAAGTGACAACAAATATTCCTGAGTACTTCTGTATATTCCTATTCTCTACCATGTTTTGGTTCATCTCTTTGAGATCTTAAGGAAGTACTACACAGTGATTTAAATTTTAGTTAAAAACTTGCAACTAGTTACTAGTTCATCTTTTGGTTAACATTAAAAATCACAATGCAAATTAAAACTGCACTCAGATTCCATCTCATTCTAGTCAGGATGGCATTTACCAAGAATACAAGTAACAAGAGGTGAACAGAGAGCCTACATTTTGGGAGCAAATTTTTACCACACACATCAGATAAAGCACTAATCTCTAGGATATATAAATAACTCAAAAAACCTAACATCAAAAAAAAAAACCCAATAAATAAATGGGCCAAGGACCTGAACAGACTCCTCTCAGAAGATGATATACAATCAATCAACAAATATATAAAACAATGTTCAATATCTCTAGTAATTAGAGAAATGCAAATCAAAACTACTCTAAGATTTCATCTCACACCAGTCAAAATAGCAGCTATTAAGAATATAAACAACAATAACTGTTGGCAAGTATGTGGGAAAAAAGGTACACTCATACATTGCTGGTGGGACTACAAATTGGTGCAACCAATCTGGAAAGCAGTATGGAGATTCTTAGAAAACTTGGAATGGAACCACCACTTGACTCAGCTATTCCACTCCTTGGTTTTTACCCCCAAAGACTTAAAAACAGGGGCTGGGGATGTGGCTCAAGCGGTAGCGCGCTCGCCTGGCATGCGTGCAGCCCGGGTTCGATCCTCAGCACCACATACAAACAAAGATGTTGTGTCTGCTGAAAACTAAAAAATAAATAAATATTAAAAATTCTCTCTCTCTCTCTCTCTCTCTCTCTCTCTCTCTCTCTCTCTCTCTCTCCCTCTCTCCCCCCTTTAAAAATAAAAATAAAAACAGCATACTACAGGGACACAGCCACATCAATGTTTATAGCAGCTCAATTCACAATAGCTAAACTGTGAAACCAACCTAGATGCCCTTCAGTAGATGAATGGATAACAAAAATGTGATATATATACACAATGGAATACTATTCAGCATTAAAAGAGAATAAAATCATGGCATTTGCAGGTAAATGGATGGAATTGGAGAATATAATGCTAACTGAAGTTAGCCAATCCCAAAAAGCCAAATGCCGAATGTTTTCTCTGATACAAGGAGACTGATTCACAGTGGGATAGGGAAAGGGAGAATGGGAGGAATAGACGAACTCTAGACAGAGCAAAGAGGAGGAAGGAGGAGCGGGGATGGGGGTAGAAAAGATGGTGGGTGGAATGAGATGGACATTATTACCCTAAGTACATGTATGAAGACACAAATGGTGTTACTTACTTTGTGTACAGAGATATGAAAAATTGTGCTCTATATGTGTAATATGAATTGTAATGCATCCTGCTGTCATACAAAACAAATCAGAATTTAAAAAAACAAATTAGATGAAAATATTAAATCTTTTAATGATTAATTTTGTTAGAAACTTACAATTTAACGAACTTATCTGCAATTACCAAGAGTCATATAATAGATACCCAACTAATGGTTATATTAAAATAAACATTCAATTGTCTAGAAACAGTTGATAATGTATCACTTATTGAATCTTACATTACTCAACATCTAATATTTTCAATTATCCAGTAGATTCTTGTGTTAAGTCGAAGTTTAAATATTAAGGGTATTTTTAAGATTATGTGATTCTGTGAACTGGCTGCGCCAGGAAGTAGTGAGAGCTACCTTTCCCTAAAAATGGTTAACAAATTCCAGAACATTCTATAATCATCTACTGTACAAAAGATTTCAAAAGTAAACAGTTATATTAAAATAACCCTATGATGACTCACAGCCTCAAACAACCCAACTGGGGCCATATAGGACCCCCAAAGCCCCAGCTCCTCCTGCCTTCCCTTCTCTCTCTCTCTCTCTCTCTTTCTCTCTCTCTCTCTCTCTCTCTATCTCTCTCTCTCCCCCCACCCCACCCCTTTCTCTCTCTCTCCCTCCTTCCAACATTTCTATAACAATAGGCATGGAATAAAATTATAAAATTTGAATAAAATAAAATTATAATAATATACACAACAGATTTTAAAATGACATCTTGTGACCCAATTCTTAATACTTTATTAAGAAGACTATTGTCTTTATCTATAATAATGTATAAAAGCATTCAGCAGTTTCCTTGAATTATCTAGAAACTTTCTTATGATAAAATCATAAAAGTTATATGGCCAACATTTGTAGGGCTAAAAATGATGCATGAAAGCTTATTTTTAATTTAAAAAATGAATAATAAATAATAAAAGGCAAGTCTATATTAAAATTATAAAAGATAACAAGTAAAGTTAATGAAAGGACAAAAAGGCTTTCACTCTTAAGTCACTCAATTTGTTAGAAGAAAATAAATAAACTACCAAATACAAAAAAAAGCCAGGTGTCCCCTTTAATAGTAACTGGCTAATAATAAACTGTCTCTGGTTAGACTAACTTAGAGACATATAAAACTAATTAAGAAAAGGAAGATAGTTTATAAACATACATGTCTATGCTTTGATAACTTGTAAATATGGATCAGAGACTTACCTTTAACAAGGGATAGTTGATACTTGCATCCCATATGTTGGTAAAAGGAGCTTCCAAGACAATGGCATCAACTGGGCATCCTTGAAAATAGTAAAATAAAAAAGAAAAAAATAGTAATTCCCCTATTCAAATACCACCTTCCCTAGATAAGGGATCCTCACAGTCTTGTACATGAACTACCTGCTTCAAAATCATTTGCAAGGCTTATTAACAATGCAATTTCCTGGACCCCACACCATGCTCAAGAGTCACAGTGTTGGGGGTAAGGAACAAGAGTGTTCATTTTTAACAAAGTTTCTCCCCCACCCTTGAGGTTTTTATGCAGATGATGGTTAAAACCACTACCTTCTTCTAAGAATACAAGATTTTTCAGGGCTTGGACAATTTAAGAAAGCAAAGCACTACAGGGAGACAGAGTATTCTGAAGTCTATTGTTTAAAATGTGCCAGAGACAGATTAGGTTGTTTTGGGCAATATCCCCTCTGCACAATTAGAAAATGTATGGGGAAGACAGTATGTGTATGTGTATGTGCATATTTATATGTTTGAAGGCACATGAGGATTACTGATCAGTGAGAATTTTCAGAGCAAATACCACTGAGAAAAGACAAGAGAGTTTGAGCTGCCTTTCCCCTCAAATCAGCTGAAAGCACTGATGATAGTTGACAGAATAGAAACTAAACAGTACTTTCAGTATTCTCCACAACCAGAAGGGGAAAATGAGAGTTCAGGATCTGACAAAGGGGAAGATCCAAGAACATTTCTCAAGCTTTTGGTTGTTACCTCAAAGAACTACATACTAGGAGAGGAATAATAATGGACCAGAAATAAACCAGCTTTCATAAAGGCTTAAGCAGAGCTTTGAATCAGCTCAATCTCTGATTGGATTCAAGTAATCTATTCGTAGCACAACTGCCTTTCAGAAGAAAAGTAAATTATTTTTGGAAAAAGACAACATCACCCCAAGTCTTAAATCATCTCTATAATTACCCATAAAAATTACTAGCACCTAATCAAAAATAACTAGACATATGAAAATAAAGAAAAGGGCGTTGGAGGTGTAGCTCAGTGGTAGCATGCTTGCCTAAAATGCATGAAGCCCTAGGTTCAATCTCCAGCAAGGCAAAAAGAAAAAAGAACAAAAGAAAGGGTTTAAAGTAGATAATTGAGTTTTGGAATTTTGAAACTTGATAGCATTCAGGTAATTAATATTTTTATTGATCCAATATTTTATATACGAAGCAAATTCCAATTTTTTATCTTAAAAAATATTACTTGGCGCTATTCATAAAGATTCTAATTTGTGAAGGTAGGATCCAGGAAACCTACATTTTTCACAAATGCACTCAATAAATTCTGATACAAGCTATTCTCAAATCACTTTGAGACCAGGTGTAGTGGTACATGTCTATCATCCCAGCAAATTGGGAGGCTGAGGCCACAAGTTTGAGGCCAGCCTCAGCAACTTAGCAAGACCCTAATCAACTTAGCAAGACTCTGTCTCAAGATAAGAAACAAAAAGGGCTGGAGATGTGGCTCAGTGGTAAAGCGCTCTAGGTTCAATCCCTGATATGAAATAAATAAATAAATTGCTTGAAGAAATATTGACATAGCTATTATATAAGAAGGACTGCAGAAACCAAGTCCTGACTATCCTTTCATAATGTCATTTTCCTCTCCTGAAATTTTAATTAACATCACTTCACAAAGAAAATTCATCTTAAGGCATTTTTAATTCTTCCCTTGATATTAATTTGAAATTTCATAGCCCCCAGAGCAACCATTATTTTATATTAAGTAAAGAAAAGAACGTTTGTTACCTGCAAAGAACTGTCCACAAAAGGACGCCATTGGCATCTCTGTGTTCAAAGTGGACACAACAGTTTCTTGATTCTTTCTATTTCCCACCTGAAGCCAAGAAATTAAACCATGGAAGCATTTTACATTACCTTTCTCTTCTAACACTTTTGCAGCATTTGTTGCAACTCTGTAAAGCAATGCATATTATTACATATGTGAAGCAATGACTTAATAGTCAATTAAATAACACAAAATGCAAAACATCCAGAATGAGTATTTGGTGAAACCTCTGAGCTCTCTGACACAAACTTGCACAGGATTTCAAGAGTTTCCACAAGCCCTAAATTAAAAATTCTTTTCTTTAAAACTCTCCAGGAGATTCCTGGGAAAGCTGGGAATGGAACCACCATTTGACCCAGCTATTGTCCTTCTCGGACTATTCCCTGAAGACCTTAAAGGAGCGTATTACAGGGATACTGCCACATCGATGTTCATAGCAGCACAATTCACAATAGCTAGACTGTGGAACCAACCCAGATGCCCTTCAATAGATGAATGGATAAAAAAAAATGTGGCATTTATACACCATGGAGTATTACGCAGCACTAAAAAATGACAAAATCATGGAATTTGCAGGGAAATGGATGGCACTAGAGCAGATTATGCTAAGTGAAGCTAGCCAATCCCTGAAAAACAAATGCCAAATGTCTTCTTTGATATAATGAGAGCAACTAAGAACAGAGAAGGGAGGAAGAGCAGGAGGAAAAGATTAACATTAAACAGAGACATGAGGTGGGAGGGAAAGGGAGAGAAAAGGGAAATTGCATGGAAATGGAAGGAGACCCTCATTGTTATACAAAATTACATATAAGAGGTTGTGAGAAGAATGGGAAAAATAAAAAGGAGAGAAATGAATTACAGTAGATGGGGTAGAGAGAGAAGATGGGAGGGGAGGGGAGGGGGGATAGTAGAGGATAGGAAAGGTAGCAGAATACAACAGTTACTAATATGGCATTATGTAAAAATGTGGATGTGTAACCGATGTGATTCTGCAATCTGTATTTGGGGTAAAAATGGGAGTTCATAACCCACTTGAATCTAATGTATGAAATATGATATGTCAAGAGCTTTGTAATGTTTTGAACAACCAATAAAAAAAATAAAATAAAATATTTAATTTGACACTTCTAAATAAATAAATAAATAAAACTCTCCAGGAAAGTCCAGAATGAACTTCAGTGTCCTAGATCCATGGAGCTGACAGGACCCTCCCTTGTTTTACAAACAGGCAAACTGAGGTAGCAAGGTCTCTAGCTACTTCTGGAGAAGAAGAGAAACCAGAAAAGAGACCCTATCTCCTAGAGCTCAGTGCCCCTTCCCCTGTTCTTGGCTGCCTTTGATGTGACCCTAAAGCCCCAAGTCCCCACCAAAGGACACATCTTCAGCTCTCACTCACCCTGTGCCCAGAGAGTGGCCCCAGAGACACACAGGAGTGGCACCACATCTTGCCTTGGTCCACTCATAGACACAAATAGCATCCGCAGTCAGTCCCTCCTCCGTGGGCTTCCCCGTTGAGTCCCCAAACCCTGGCAGCAAGCAAAGGCAAGCACAATATCACTATCCCCAAAACAAGCGATCATCAAAAAAGCCTCCTGCTTATTTGGAAATCTTTGAACACTGTTCTTAACACATACCTCTGTAGTCAACAGAGAGAACATGAAAGCCACCATCACTCAGCACCTGGGTAACAAAGAGCTGCCGTCACTTGAAACTGAAGGTGTAAACAGGAAAGGCTCCTTAATAGGTCCATGTCCCTGTTCGTGGTGGTTTAATAGGTGGGGGAAATTTGTAGTTTTGAAATCTAGTGTATGTCTTCAAACCTGAGGAACTCAGACTCAGTGGGAAAGATGGAAAGCAACCTCGCAGAGCAAGGTCAGACTGTCAGGGTCACACCTACCAACTGAGTGGCTTTGGCCAAGTTACTGAACTTTTAAGTGTAAAAACATTATTCTGAAAAGTAAAAAACATTACTTTTAGGATTATTGGAGAATTACATGGATGACATATTAAAATACCTGATTGCATGTTGTCTTTTTAAAGAACTCCCTTGAGAAATAAGGACTCTACACAGTTGTAGTAGAGGCAATCAAGCATTAAGAAGATATTTATATTAAATATGATCAGCTAAAGAATTAAATTCAATCAAAATTAGAGATCATGCAAACACATGAAACCACCACCAAGCCCCTCATAGATCAAGAAGGAAAGAATGTGAAAAAAATAATTTTATATGAAGTGAAACACAATGACAAAGAGACATAAAAAGAATGAATTATTAATGTGCAGACAGTTTTTATTTAACCCTCATGACAGTAAGTTAGATATTATTCTCATTTTACAGATTTTTAGTAACTGAGAGCTGGGCACAGTGGCACATTCATGTAATCCCAGCAGCTCAGGAGGCTGAGGTGGGAAGATCACAAGTTCAAAGCCAGCCTCAGCAACTTAGCAAGTCCCTAGGCAACTTGACAAGACCATCTCAAAATAAAAAAAATGAAAAACTCTGAGAATGTGTTTCAGTGGTTAAATGGGCTCAATCCCAGTACCATAAATTAATTAATTAATTAATTAATTAATTAATTAATTTAAAAACTGAGCACTGGAGAGTTTCAGTAATTTGTTCTATCACCCAGTTTTCAGAGGCAGATCCAAGATTCTGCCTATGTCCAAGTACTGTGCTTCCCCTCCTTCAGCACAGATGTGAGCAGCTAAACCTCACTGAGGACATTTTAAATACAAGTTGAACTAATAATTAGAAATTAAATGGAACTTTTAAATATCAATTCAAATTACAATCCCTCAAGAAAAGCTAACACACGTGGCAGCTAAGCATTCAGAGAAATGGGAATAATCATGTGTTACTTATGGCACATGTATTTAAGGACCATTTGACAATACAACTCAAGGACAACAAGAGTAGCAAGTCCTTCTCCTAAGAATTTATCTCTAGGAAAATATGCCAAAAAAGAAGGAAAAAGAGGTGGGGATATAGTGCCTGCATAACATGTGCAAAACTTTAGGTTTGATCCCCAGTCCCATAAAAAAAAAAGAAATTAAAAAAAAATACATGCTTGAAGTTTTCTGTAGTAATACTATTTAAAATGAATTCAGAAAAAAAAATCTAACAGTAATGGAGGAGTTAAGTAAACAAAGTTTGTAAATAAATAGGAAACTTTAAATTGGTTAATTATGATAACTAAAAGCATGGAAGGATATTTACAAAACAGTATTAAAAGAGCACAACATAAACTTGTATTAGACATATAGAGGCAATCATAGTGACATACTTCCTCTTCATATAAAAAGAGAAATAAAGATGGGGAAATACAAATAAATGTGAATAGCTGTACTAAGTGATTGAAGGAACAGAATCGAGGAAGGAAGCAAGCAAACAAGGAAGAATTTAATAAAGACTTGTTTTCTTCCAGGAGAGGTGGCACATGCCTGTAATCCTAGCAGCTTGGGAGAATGAGACAGGAGAATCTCAAGTTCAAGCCATCCTCAGCAAAAGCGAGGTGCTAAGCAACTCAGTGAGACCCTGCCTCCAAATAAAATACAAAATAGGGCTGGGGATGTGGCTCAGGGGTTGCGTGTCCCTGAGTTCAATCCCAGATACAAAAAAAAAAAAAAAAAAGATTTGTTTTTTGAAAGAAAGAACCTATCCAAAGTAGAAAAGGGGAGGCTCTGGAAGCCTGGTCCTATTGGGCAATGGTGAAGGCAGCACTTGGTATACAAAAGGTGCCAGGGGAAAAGTCATACCAGCCACTGCCTTCCCCAGCCATCCTAACCATGACAGGGACTAGCCACCTTCTTTTTGTATCTACAACTCTTCTTTCTGGGAACACTGAGGTCATGCAATTCAGCTCTGAGTGGGAGGGGAAAAAAAAAAAACCCTCAATTCTGATCATCATCTGCTTCACCATATCCTAAGTATGAATAGCAAAGGGCCAATGTGGGATAGAAAGCAAACCCACAATGAATAGATATCCTCCTTCCTCTGAAAACTGGGTGACTGAACAAATTACTGAAACTCTCCAGTGCTCAGTTTTTAATCTCACCCAGCACAACCCATTGGCAAGGGTCACCTGTGAGATGCACTGATATGGGTGGAGGTCTGGAAAGGAGTGGAGTTTCCTGACTGCACAGGGAGGGCGGGTGAAGAAGTGCTAGAGATACTGAGGCTGGCAGGATTACACACCTAGATTACAGGACAGATTATAGGCCAGTTTATAGGCTGGAAAGAACTGAGGAGGAAGCCAGTGTGTGGGAGGAAAGACCAAGCCTCAGGGTCAATAATGGAATAGCAGCCCAGGCACCTGCAACAGAGACTACCTAACTGCAGAGGATCAACAGGCAGCTCGCTGGACCAGTTCTGAGACAGATATGGCTAAGTGGAGAGCCAGCCATGTTCCCACTTGGAAATGCAGGGACTGTCCCAACAAACTGGAGTGAGAAGTGAGGACAGCACAGCGCAGCCACCAGGCTACTCTACAAAACTTTATGTAGGACTAAAGCCAGGGTTTGATGGACTTTTAAAAGAAGACATTCGGAATTTTTGTTCTATACCACTTAAGAGATCCTTATACAAGGAGAAGAAATTTCCCATTTAATACACCTATCCCCTAACCTTCGGCGGGTGGGGGGGGGGTAGAAAATCTAAGTGTCTTTCAACCTTTTTTTTTTTTTAGAGATGAATGGGGAACCAGTGCGATGAAGTGTAATGAGGTCCCAGCACATCACAACTAACCCCTGGGACCTCTCAGGAGATAGCCAGGCTAAGGACCTAAGGAGATCTTTACGACTATAGCCCAGAAGAGAATCAATGGGGGATATACAGAACTATGTTTTGAGGCCTCTTCAGGACATGGGGATATAGCATAGTAGTAGAGCTCTGGCCTAGGATGAGCAAGGTCCTGGGTTCAATCCCCAGCACCACCAAGAAAGGAAGAAAGAAAGGAAGGAAGGAAGGAAGGAGCGAGCAAACAAACTTCTGTGAGGCCTCTTCAGACATACCTTTACCAGCTCAAGCCTGTGAGGGGCTGCCCTGTAAAAGGGGTTAGGGAAAAAAAATAAGAATTATGAATTACGATGATGAGTTCAATAAAAATCACTCAAATGCTGTTGGCATTTCATGCCATTCTTTTTTAGATTAGAGAAATAAACAACTGAGAGCAAGAGAACTGCTTCTTGGTAGCAGAGCCAGCTTAGATGTTTCAGGGAGAGTGATCAATGGCCCTGTTGCTGGACATTTCTCCACACAAAGCATTGGGCGCCCAAGTCTCTCTGAGGTGAGCATCTGATGAAGTACTGATAATCCATCTCCTTTCATTTCTATGCAACTAGACTTATCTCTAGGAATACTTTTAGAAGCTAAAGGGAAGTAAGTTCCAGAAAATTACTTTTCAGAACAAGGGATGATGGAGTCAAGTTGCACTAAATTATAATTTGCCTGTATCCCATCGCCTGTGTCATTGAACACAGATGAGGTGAAGGAGTGAGGCTCCCTGTCCTGCAAGGACAAAAGGTGTTTCTTCCATAAAATAACCATATTGATTATTCTCACACTAACAAAAATGAGTCAAAAGGCAGAGGATTCTTAAAAACCATTTTCTGGCAGCAAGCTGAGACTCTTGGGCAGAAGCCAAGAGGCAGGTGTGGCCAACCCCAGAACCAATGATTCTAGGACAACTGGGGGCATTTTCAGATTCACACAGAGGCACACATGGTAGTATGTTCCCCATGATCCTTCAAATAAGCACACTGCAGCACCCTGCCCAAGTTTACACTGCACTGAACAATGTCGAAGACTGCCGAATTCCGCAGGAAACCTCAACAAATGTGATTCTGAAATGGACACATTAAGAAAGCCCCTTGAGGAAAGGCAAGTCATGAGAAAAAGACATCACCTGACAGAAAAAAAAAAGATAGGGAGAAAAAAGACACTCTTGGCAAGCTAGCCAAGAGGCAGATTCCAGGGCTTGTCACTTAGCTGGAAGTTCCCTCCAGAGATGAATGGAGACCAGTGGGCTTCAAGCCTCAGCGCCCCTCCCCAGACCAAAGAGGTGCAGTCATGGCTCATATCCATCACCTAAGGTAATAAGACAGGTCCAGGGACAGCTCTGACAGTACATCAAAGGACAGCCAGTCTTCCTGGAAACGTTCTTCCTTACAAAGCAAGGTAGGGACTAGAGAGTGAGGTGAGGCATGAATATTCTAGACTAGAATTAGTCAGATGGCCCCCAATTCCTGTGGTCAGAATTCCAGATGATTTCTCTTAGGAGTCATACTTTTAATTAACAGGGTTAATGCTAAATAAAGGACTCTCCACTGTAGTTTTCTGAAAAGTCCATTGATGTGGAAATTGATCTTCCTTTCCCTCAGAAAGCATGCCTGACCCCTTTCCAGTCATCCATGGGTTTGTCAACCTAAATAACAATCAGAGAGAGATTCTCCTAAGAGTATTTGGAGAATATCCAGGAATAGCAGAGCCCTGCCGTGGAACTATGTATGCCACAGTAAACTATGAATGTATTCAAAAAGAATGAGGCAAGGGGAAGTTCTTAAATGCAAAATCAGGAGGATTACGTAAGATATTTTGAAATGATAAGCCTCAGCTACAAGGATTAATAACAAGGGTAGCACCAGTCAGAGACTGAACAGATAGTTTCTGGGCAGATGTCCTTGCACAAGTATTTCTGTGTAAGGTTGAAGTGGGCTTTGTACCAGGCTGTGGTTTTGGCAGAGTGACCTGTGAATAATTCCTATTATCAGGTTATGGGACATAGATGCATGCAAATCTTCATAACCTTCTGGCTTTATTTATTGACTTTGTGGTTCAAACTTGACAAAAAGACTCCATTTTGATTCTGACAACAGGTTCAAGCTATCATTTTGGATATTCTTAAGGAGTAAAGGAACCACTGCCTTCTCTGAAATCAACATCCAGATTTTGGAAGAATCATTCTTTTCTCCATCCCAGTTAAGGATCCATATTATTCTTCTCATAAAACAATTTTCTAAAGAGAAGTCTTTTGCCAGAACACCCTTAGATTTCAAAAAAGGAAAAAAAATGTGTGAAGACATGCCAGCAGAGTTTAAAAACTGAATCCTACTTCACTCTCCCACAGCAACACTGAGATGCTCTTAATCTCCTTAAAGAAAAAAAAATGCAAGCAGAGGCACTGACCTATGTTCTGCACTGCCATGAAGATAAACAATAATCGGGTTCCCATCGTGAAGGGCTGCTTCATACCAGCAACAGTCCTTCCCCTTGGCATCTTCTCCCCGGCAGCTGGGGACTGTGTGCCTGAAGAGGAAGGAGGTTATCAAAAACATGTACAGAGGGAGGAATTCTCCATCCTTGCCAAAATCTGAGGCCCTCATTATGGGGCACCTGTGTGTGTGTGTGTGTTTATGTATTTATATTATTTATACATTCATATATTATATTTATATTCTATTCTAGAATATTTTTAAATTTTTACCTGAGTAATATATGCACCAATTAAAATTAAAATATAATACCACAAAACATCTTATAATGAAAATCTTACTGTCCTGACCCACTGGCCCATGAACAAAGGCAACACTTTTAACCATTTACTGTTTAAATTCTCCTGAGTCTTGTACCCATTAAGCTTTCAAGACTCCAGTTCTGGGCTGGGGATGTGGCTCAAGCGGTAGCGCACTTGCCTGGCATGCGTGCGGCCTGGGTTCGATCCTCAGCACCACATACAAACAAAGATGTTGTGTCCGCCGAAAACTAAAAAAAAATAAATATTAAAAAATTCTCTCTCTCTCTCTCTCTTTAAAAAAAAAAAAGAAAGAAAAACTCCTGTTTAAAAAAAAAAAAAAAAAAAAAAAGACTCCAGTTCTTAGGTGCAGTCCATTGAAATAACCAAAAACAAATAGAGACAAGTAAAAGATAATAGATACTTGCCATCTGCCATTAGTTTGGCTGAAGAGAAAAAGTCAGAGAGATTTTAAAGGAAAAATCAAGTTATGTAGGAAAGAGAACTTTAACATGAAGCCAAGCTATTCTATCCATGAAATTATGTGACCTTGTGATCATAAATACCTGTGTGGTTCTGTTCCTCCATCTTGCTAAACCAATGAAAGAACCCTAAAAATGCAAATGCTGACACATGACATGTCACAGGGGACTTGCAAAACAGGTCAAGAAATGGCAAAGCTTCTGTTCTCTTGATTATTAAGGGACAGGCACCACTGCCTGAGTGAGTTGGTTCTAATGAGGACAACCACCTCACCAAACTGAGGGCCAGAGGGGAAAAAGCAAATAACAGAAAGATTTCCAAATTCCAACACTGTTAGCTGACCTGTTCCCTGCAGGATAAGAAGAAACCATGTGCACCCATATTGATTCTCAAACATTCTATGATCAGAGGTTTAAACTCAGGAAGAAGCAGTATAAAACAGAGCACTGGAAACTTGTCAGCCAAGAATAAATAGTAGAACCAAACAAGAAAATACTGAGTTAAGCATAACAGAAAAAGGCAATAGAACGTTCCTGGCTTCATCTGACAAATATTTATTGCATGCCCTTCATGTACCAAGAATTAGGCTAATCGATCAGAGCCCACCACCAAAGTCTGTCTTCTCTGCAAGCTGTGGTCTTGTAAGGAAAACAGGCATTAACCAAATAATCACACAAACATTTATTTAATTATGAGGAAAAAAAAATGTCTTCATGGACAAGACAAGCACAGGCGGCCACCAAAGCACATACTTAAAATGGGGGCTAAGGAAAGATTTTCCTTAAAATTGTCAGTTAAAGCAAAACCCAAAAAAGATGAGTAGACAATTAGCTATGCAAAAGGAGGGCCATGCAGGAAGATGAGACAGAATGACATGCTGAGACAAAGCATATCCTGGGGAACTGTGGCTTGATGTGCCTGGAGCAGAAGACATAACAAGGGTGGTATGGAGTAAGAAGAGGTGCTGAGCCCACAGGCCAAGGGCAACATCTGACCTCACACTCTGAAGCAAAAAATTCCTGAGAAGCAGAATTAATCAGGTCAGATTTCACTGTAAGGAGAAGGTGTTATGGAATGATTCCCAAGGAGCACCAACCCCCATGCAGACAGGTAAGGCAGCATTGCTCCCCTTTGCCCTTCTAACAGGAAAACCTGGTCCATCAAGCATCTCAGTGTCCAATCCATGTACTCACCAGATTCCCAGCATCACTCGGGGTTCAACCCTTATGTAGAAGTTCACAGTGTGAGGAATCTTTGACTCTGGTTTCTTTAAGTCCACAAGAAATGGAGCTTTGTCTGGAAAATAGAAATTATTGACTACCAGAATCAATCAAATTCCAAGTCTTTTAATGATAACCAAAAAAAAAAACAGGAATGAGTCTTTGTAGGCAAACTGGTTTCTAGGTTGCAAGCCACTAAATGACTTGCAAAGAGTTTTATCAACTAGGGCTAGCCAGCAGACTAGTTTCAAAAAGAAACAAAACCTAAAGCTAGATTTTATAATAGCACCAGCATGGTAGCCCACAATAGAGCAAGAGAGTTTGTCCAATCCTTATCTTTGGCTCTACCTAAAAGCAGAGAAAACCATTCCTCTGATAAGGTAAGAGAGCCCAGAAGGAAACAATGAATATTCTGCCACTGAAGTAAAACTTAATTATTAGCCTAAGTCCAGAAATGATTGAGGTATACCAGGGGGCTGGTCAGTAAGAGCTAGGATTGTTACACTGACTGAAAGTACCCAGAAGACCCTTCCTCTACTTGCTCTCTTCCTTCTCCTTTCCTCCCCCTTTTTCTTTTCTTCCCCCATCCCCTACTTCTCCAAGGCATTCTTATAAGAGAGAAAAGAGAAAAACATAATTCCATGAGCAGTCAGGTATCCATGTCAACAGCTAATTTGAAGACTGAGCTCCCGAATTGAAACCCCAGTCACAAGTGTCTTTGCCTATTCCCAACAGCTTAAAGGATTTATGCTAGCCTCCAAAAATCAATACTGAAAATAGGTTTCAGACTGTTTAAATCTAGCCACAAATTTATAATTTACAAGTCTTTTTCATTATATTATAACATTAAGGACAGTGAGTTCTTTATTTGGGGAAAATTCATGGGAAGTATACACTTACAAAAATTAAAATAAATCAGCATGTCCATCAGAGGAGGGAAAATGTGTTCTTTTAATGGTTTACTAGTAAAGCTGTTGTACAGAGCAGCAATTTTTCCTCTGAGTGTTGAACAGGAGTGTGGAAGAGATCTGCAAAATATTGGGAAACACACAAGGTTTTCAAAATCAGTCCAAGTTTGACTTGTTTTGTTTTTTTCTCCCAAAGTTCAAATCAAACTTTAGAGACTAATATTGGGCATTCCAGGTAACTCAGCATTTAAGCAAAATCCTTCACACAACTTCACACACTGTCTAAGCTGGGCCCTGAAGAGGAACCCAGTGAGGAAGACAGAGCCCTATCTAGTCCCTGAAAAGGCCAGGGCATGACAGGGAAGGAGGGCAAGAGCTGACGAATGCACCAGGGTCAGATTTGTCCTCCGTATTGCCCCATAGAAGGCCAAAACTAGACCCCAAAATCATTAGTAAACAAGATGCAGCCAGCTTAATAGTTTCTGTGTTCAAAAATCACATCACAACGCAGCACTACACAGGTTAGCTGTTGTTCCTACTATATAAAGCAGTGAGTGACATCATTAGATCTTCTCTCTTCTGACTGAGTCTTAGGAGGAAAAAAAAATCCAATGAGAGAACACCCCCACTTCTGAGTGACATTCCTGGAGGAGAGGCACCTGTGAGGAGCAGGGTGGGGAGCAGGTGGGTGGGACCTGGAAGAAGTGGGATGAGACCATCGGCGTCTTGCGCATTCTACTGTCCTCTATGACACAAACCATCAATGTGATGATTTGTCTATGGGGGTCACTAATTCCACTCTGTCTTGAATCACATCTCTCATGAAGGTCAAGATGGCCTCCCATTTTTGACAGATGAGGGACACAGGAGGTTAATATTATTATCTGCTTCCAGTTTTTGTCCACATCATCTATTCAATAAATCCTTTTCCTTTTGTGATCTACCAACATTAAGACTGCCCAATGTAGTCATACTGTAAGGTTGGAAAGATAGAAAGCACTCTGTTCAATTGCCCTGATTTTTCTGCTACCCCAGAGGCAGTTTAGAAGATAAGTGTTACCTCTGCTTCACAAATGAGGAGTCTACAAAGCTAAAAGTCCTTCCCAACCTTGCAGGCCAAGGAATGAGTCACACATCCCCAAGTCTGCCTGATCCCTGTGATAACTACAGTGAGCTGTCACTCTCCTGCTGAGTTCAACTTGCCCTTCAGGTAGGCAAAGTGAACCCCAGGAACAAGGCCAGCCTCTGGCATAGTTCTGTTCTTAGAGACTCTTATTTTAGGATCCCCTTCTCCACATCTGCACTCTTGTCCTTTCTTGGGTCCCTACTTCCTCCCACCTTCTTTCCTCCTTGCTGTTTCTGTGTTCTCAGGAGCCCTCTGATGACAAGGTCACCAAAGAAATACCCTCTAAAATATTAATTCTCCCTCAAGTACTGAAGGGAGAAGATGGATTCCCAGTAGTTCTGAAAGAGTGGAAAAGAAATGGGCTAAGGATAGTAGATGGCTCTTCAAACACATTGCACATGGGAAACTACCTACTCATAAAATCAGCAAGAAATAAATGAAGATGATTGTTTCATAACACTGTAAAATAACCCCCCTGAGGACAGCAGGAAAAAGAGGTCATTGTTCTGATTTTAGAGATAAGAAATCAAAACCTAGGGAGACCACTTTGAGCCACAGATCAAGGCAACATGGGCACAAGGGAACACAGGTTGGCAGAGTTGTGCCTGCTCCCAGTTTGGGCTGCCTCCTGCTTGCTCTTGCCAGATTCCCTGCACTCACTGCTACCCTGCCTGTTAGTCTCCCACTAAGTTTTCTTTTGAAGGTAGGCAGGGCAGTCTCCCGCTAAGTTATCTTTTGAAGGTCTGCTTGGGAAGCAGAAGCAGTGGAGGGAAATGTATTTCTTTTTTAAAGGAATAATTCATACACGACCCTTCTCTCAAATAGCTCAAGGCACTTCTGTGAGAAGCACTGCGGGAAAAGAACAGAGTGACCAGATTCCTCAGAGCATCAATAATGCAAAGGCGCTTCTTTTAAGTAGGGGGTTGTCAATTTGACTTCCCCTAGATCAGTGGGGCATCAAAAGTCACCAGTGGCTAATAGACCTTATTTGAGCAGAGGATGCAGTTTCAGCTCAATCTCTGCTACCAGCCAGCCACATCAAAAAAGCTTGGTGCCTTGGTGTTCTTTGTTTGCCCTTTGATCAGTGGTGGCTATAACCATGAAGTATCCCACAGAGGCACAGCACCTAGATGGATAATTCTTACTGGTGAAACCTGGTGGAATCTGATCTGATAACATTCCTACTCAGAGGTGTCTGCAAACCAGCTTTTGGGAGCCCAAATCCAACCACATTTGGTCAAACAACTATTCCAAATATGAAGACGCTTTGTACATCCTTCCTACCTGCTGATTCATGCAGCCAGCATGTGTGGATCACTGAGTACCAAGATGCATCATCCAAACCAAATCCCACCCCTACCCCTTCACACACACTCAAGTGTATCTTCTTGGTGGAAGTCTCTCAAGACAGATCTTCCCACAGTGACCTTCCCTTTCTTTCCATCCCTCCCACTAATTATAATGGGGCCTCAGTTTGACCCTATCTTGTTCTCTGATAGTTTTCTCATTATTAGCCCATCTTCCCCTCACTGTGCCAGGCATGAACCATGTGGTATGTGTGCTTCTTTTACATCTCACCTGTGTAGCACAGAGCCAAGTTCACTAAATATCTGTTGAACCACAGATTGAAGGCTGAAAGGTGTATTTCTTTCATGAGCTATGACTTTTAGAGTTTTGGGGGAGAAAGGGAGGGCTTCATTCTTTTATTCTTTATTTTGAACTACAATTGAAAAGAGATCACTGAGAGTTCTAAAAGAGCAGGGTTATTATTATTATTATTATTATTATTATTATTATTATTATTAGTGTATTTCATTTGTTCCTTGAACCCAGGATATAGGAAAGAGCATCACAGATAGTAGATAACCTGTGAGAAGAATGACTAAATTTATCTGCATATTACTAAGCACTCTAGAATGTGACAACTTGGGTGACACAGGCAAATAAGGAAGAAAATAACCTTTGACCTATGCCATCTTCTTTCCTGGGAATGTTTTCCATTTTTTCCAATTTAAAGATCATTTGCAATGGAGACTTACTGTAAAGGACCAACCCACCTTAAGTAGCAATTATGTCAGATGAAATTTTTGAAAAGTAAATAAATAGACTACCACTGAAAATATAATATGATTAAATGTTCTCCTTAAGCCTCTGAAAATGTGACAATAGACCTAGCACTATAAGCAGGGCCAAGCACACAGCAAGTCCTCCATGAATATTTGCTGATTTAAACCTACTTGGCTCCAAGAAACTAAAAGGATTCCAGGTGCCAGAAACAGGTCTATGCCTCGGCCTTAACATGTTTTATGTTAAATCAATAATCTGTTTCGATTAAAAAAAAAAACCACTGGTACTTTATCCTTTTAGAGATCATCTCTTGAGAGTTATTTTTTATTAATTAGTAATATAAATCATGGGGTCCCTAACTCCCAACTTCCTACTCCATTATCAACAAAAGTAGGTTGCTCTCTAAGAGAATGAAAATGCAGCTTTGAATCTCTACCTAATCAATGCTCTATTAGCATGGACATTAAGTAATCAGCCATTAAGTCTACAGAAAACACAAAAGGGAGAGGTGGCCGATGCCAGCTTTCCTAGAATAACCAAATGAGGTGGGGCAGGAAGCGGAGAGTCCTATGATTGTGAAATTTGAAAAGTACAGACAGAAAATTCCAAAGGTGTCCTGCTGAGGTATGGGTTCTGCATACCTCATCAGAGAGAGCCACTCTATGATAACTGCACTAAGCTAGGGAAGGAAGAGAAGAGAAAAGATCCCCAGTGCTCATCATCACATTCCAAAGTGAAGTCTCCTGTGTCTGGATACGATTCTGCGATTTTTTTTGTCATCCACACAAATTAAAAAGGAATAGAAAGAAGAAATATATACAAAAATGCCAATATCTTACCACATCAATAAAACAACAGGAAATATACAAGTCTTCCGTGTCCAGGTCTCCAGCCAATACCTGGTTTCCATGCGAACAAGACTGGTGGTATGTTGCTAATCAATTCCAGTAACTAAAAATTATTATTCAACCCATGGGAAGAAGTTTTATATATATATATAAATCCCTCTGATATACAGACATTTCCAGATTTAATGTGAGAACTTGGCACAGGCAACACCACTTTGTGATTTCAATGTACTACATAGCTTTAGCATTTGTGGAGGTGTTCTTTAAATGCACACCTGATCATTCACATTGGGGAGCCAGGCAGCAACTTTCTGACCTTTTTCCATCTACACTGACAGTTCCTTGACCTAAGAAGACCAGCAAAGATAATTGCACACAGTATATTCTTATTACCACTACTGTTAGTAGTATCAAAATCCATTTTGTATATTAGTAAAATAGATAAAAGAGATGTTGGTATAGGAACCCGACTTCTATTTCAAATCTCAACTTCAAACCCCCTCCCCTCCTAAAATTTTAAGTTCTGGAGGTCAATTCTGTGAGATTCACTGGCCCAGGTAGGGGTGTCAAGACTGAGCATAAGACCATGCCAAGGAGCCCTGGGAACTTGCAGGACTCTGAAAGCCACTGAAGCCCCCTAGTGCCGCAGTGCCTGGCCAGGGGTCCGCGAAGTGGGGCTAGGGTAGGGCTTCTGTGTCAGAACCGGCGGCACGCTCGCCCTGCGCGACCTCTGTCCTGCCATAGGGGCTCCTGTGTCGCTGGCGGGGCGTACTCACCGCAGGTTCCGCAGGACCATGTTCCACCAGGTGGCCACGTAGTCGCAGGCTGGGGGCCCAGGGGCCGCGTCCGCCTCGCAGTCCTGAGAGTTCATCGCGTGCTGTGCTGTGCCCCCAACTGTCGCCACCGCCACCGCCACCGCCTCGGGAACTGCCACCCGGAGTCGCCGCTCAGGTCCGCCCCACCCCTGCGGCGCCCACGCCTGCCCTTCTTCGAGGCGCCAGGCGGACGGCGGCGCGGGGTGCTCTGCAGCGTGGTGCTGCGGGAGGTGCCGGACCCGCCGCAGGAGCCAGGGGCCGCCTGCGAGTGGGCTTCTGCCTGGCACAGCGTGCTCCCTGCTTCCCCCATACATACACAGATAGATGTTCAATAGAAACAAAAGTATCCTAAGTGAAGCTATGCAGCATTTCATTTTTATTTGATTCCCATTATACCTCCATGTGCACCCAGGAGCAAGAGGCCTGCGTGAAGTAATATTATGGCAGAACTCAAACAAACATTTAATAGGCACAGAGTATAAAGATCTTCATATCATTACTGTAGCAAGAATTTCTTTGGCATCCTTTGGTTGAGCAATGTTTGATCTGTCCATTGGGTTATGAACTACAGTTATTCCAGGTATCCAAAGATGAAATCTTTTGGTTGTTTTGTTTATTTAGCATTATAAAACAGAACTCCATTTTTGTTCACACCTTGTAATGGTTGGCACCTGGTACAGACTTGCATTGCATAATTTTCTCCTAGAAGCTGGGATTATGAGTCTACCAGAACTGCTCCAGGAGATAAAAGGGAAGAAAAGGGATGCAATTTGATGCCAGCCAGCATCAAGGCTTTGTCTTGGATGAAGACGCATCCTTGGTGCAGCATCACCAGAGGTGAAGTGTAATTTTCTGTGGTGCCTGCTCTGTTTGGGCAGAGGACAGAGCAGGAGACTGCTAGCCCCCAGAAGGTGGGTGCATAGGGACCCATCTGCTAGAGGATAATTGGACAATGTGGAGGAAAAGACACAATTTTCAAGAAGGGTTCTTTTTGAGAACTAGACCATTTCATAGAACTGGCCAGACAGAAGGAGATTGTGTTCACTGCCTCTTACAACCCTTCGGGGAATGTTTGTTTCCTGATTCGCATCAAGACAGAACAAGATCCATGAAGAAGGACCAACGGAATCTCAGCCTGATTGATGAGGCAGCTGCAAGTGAGTTTTCACAGGGCTACTCCCTGCATGATGAGAAAGGTTCAAGCAGATGTCTGATTCCACTCCAGGAGTTGGTTATAAAGATGATCTGGAATCTCACAGAACTTATTCAGGGAAGCTCTGGATAAGACTCTAGGCCTTTCTTGCCTTATGAAAATGAAGAAGAGGTGGCTAGCAGAGGGAAAAGAGAAAAGCAGCCAGAATGGCCCCAGATTCTATTTCCATCTGTTTAGATTGAGAGAATAGAAGCCTGTCTGCTAATTGAGGCCACAAAGTTGTCAACATAAGCCCAATTTCTAGGGACACCTTGAAATGATCAACCAAATCTTGGAAGCTGAAAATCACTTTCTGCCATTTTTTATAACATCATGAGAATTAAGGATCAGGAAGAGGCTTTCCCACCATAGGTAGTTTCTTTGGGGTGGAAAAGGGAAAATCAGAGAGCAGTCTCCAACATGATTGGGCAGAATCTAAGAAAAAAAAAAAGTTCATTCATTTATTAAGCACCTATAGACAGAGTGTCTTTTAAATGTCAGGTACCATATTGGACTCCCTAGGGGGATACACACCAGGATCCCATCTGTAGAGAGACTAACCTTAGAATGAAGCGTGAACTAGGTTTGATTCCACATGCCTGTAATCCCAGTCACTCTGGAAGCTGGGACAAGAGGATCACAAATTCAAGGCCAGCCTCAGCAACTTAGGGAGACTCTCAGCAACTTGGTGGGAGCCTGTCTCATGATAAAAAAGAAGGACCGGGGATGTGGCGCAGTGTCAAAAAACAAACAAACAAACAGGAGAAAAGTGCCCTAAGGAAATCCAATCAGGGATTGGATATGGAAAAGGGGAGTTAACTACAATAGAGTATGCCAGAACATTTTAGGGTAATGGAAACTGTCTTAGGCTCTGCAGTGGTTACATGACTATAAATGCTCACTGAAATTCATGAAACTGGAAACTTTTCAAGGGTGAAATGGCTGAATATGAATTTTATATCAACAAACCTGACTTTGTTTTAGTGATGCTGGGGATCAAATGCTAGGGATTGAACCCAGATCCTCACACATGCTAGGTGAACACTCTACCACTGAACTGTACTTCCAGCCCACACCTGACATTTAGAAAAGTGACCTAAGAAACATACAGTTAAATCAGGTGCAGTGGCATACACCTATATTCCCAGTGACTTGAGAGGCTGAGGCAAGAGGATCCCAAGTTGAAAGTCAGCCTCAGCAACTTATGCCCTAAGCAACTTAGTGAGACCCTATCTCAAAATTAAAAAATAAAAATAAAAAGGATTGGTAATGTAGCTCAGTGGTTAAACATCCAAAACATCCATAAATTCAATCTCTGATACAAAAAAAAAAGGAAAGAAAGAAAAGAAATACACAGATAAACTACATAAATAAGCGTATCCTATGCTACACTGTGTAAATGTTTAAACAAAGTCACTGGCACAAATATATCAGAAATCAAGAGTTTAGCTGTTATTTGAACTAGTAGAAAAAAAAATCTCAATTGGAAATAGGTTAATTTTGCCACCTAAAATTATTCTGTAATAAAAGAAATGGAGGATAAGAGTGATGGTCTCTCAGCTGCCACACAGCTGTGGAGGTAAACAGCTGGTGACAAAGCATTTGGACTGAAGAACCAGAAAATGACAAATTGCTAATTTTCTGTTACTTGGAGAATAATAATAGAAAATTTCTATCTATCCCCCTTGCATTTTCTTTTCCTTTGAATTCAGTTTTGCTGAGACACAATTCACATACCAAAAAATTTATCCTTTTTTGAGTATAAAACTCAGTAGTTTTACTATATTCAGAGTTGTGCACCCATCATTGTATTTAATTTTAGAACGTTTTCATCACCACAAAAAAAAAAAAAAAAAAAAAAAAAAACCATGCCCATTAGCAGTTACTCACCACGATTCCCTTTTGTCTGCCCTGAGCAACCACTAATCTACCTTCTCTCTCTGTGGATTTGCCTATTCTGGATATTCTATATAAATGGAATCACACAATTTGTGGTCTTTCCTGTCTGAATTTTTTTCCCTTAGCATATTTTCAAGGTTTAACCATGTGTAACACTCCAATCCTTTTATGACTGAATATGGCCATTTGGCTTACCCATTCACCTGCTGATGAACATTTGAGTTGTTTCTACATTTTGCCTATTATAATGCTGCTGTAAGTGTACAGGTTTTGTATGGACATATATTTTCATTTCTTTTGAACACATAACTAGTAGTGAAATTTCTGGTTCATACGGGCAAATTTGTGTTAAATTTTTGAGGAGTTGCTAAAATGTTTTCCAAAATGGCTGCACTGTTATACAGCCCCACCGTGTAACGTGTGAACTACTGTCTTGCCTTTCCCCTTGTTCTGCTTTTCACCCTATCTGAGCTTCCCATGCACAAATAGGAAAAGAAAAAAAGGATCTGATGCTGTTGAGATTATACTGAAACATTTAAAATAAGTTTAAGAATAGTCCTAGAATATAGAGAATGACTCATTCGGAACATTTCTTTTTCTGTGTTAAGTTTTTTATTGTCCTTGCCTATATCAGGCCAAATTAAGACTGTTTACTCTTTTTTTTTTTTTGCATATAACTTTTTATTCTTGTACAACATGAAAAATCAATTTATTTTTTATTTGCTCTTATTAATTATACATGACAGTATAATGTATTTTGACATATGGAGTATAACTTCCCATTCTTCTGGTTGTACATGATGTGAAGACCATTTTACTCTAAGAAATAATGTTAGATTATTCTTGTGTGCATTTGAGAATGTTAATATGGCTTCCTTTTAGCAAAAAAAAAAAAATGTGATTTCTTTGAGAAGAACAAGTGATGAGATCATGGGTTTCTTTCAGTTAATACTGAAAGGGCTCAAAAGTCCTCTTTCTTCTGAAGAAGCCTCTACATTCCAAGGCATGGCCCATGGCTTCCCTTGCTATTCCTTGGTAATGGATGGGACTCAGTTTTTCTAATATCAGTAGAAGGACTGAGCCAGGATTAAAACCCAAGGTTACTATCTCCTCTTACCGTTCTAGTTGCTCTTTTTCAAAGGTCCTCCTGCTATTCCTTAGAAGTTAGTTATTCTGGGGCTGTGGTGTAGCTCAGGGGCACAGTGTGCCCTTAGCATGCACAAGGCCCTGGGGTCCATCCTCAGCACATGCACATGTGTGCGTGTGCACACACACATATGCACACACACATACATACACACACTAGTTATTCTCCGGGGTTCCTTTCTAGCCCTGCCTCTTTTCTTGCATTATTTATACCAGGATTTCTAAAACCATGTTTATTCATTTGGGGTGTTGTGGGATGAATACAGTAAAATATGCTCCTTTGGCTAGGACTTCAGTCTCAAAATCTTCACTTACCTAGTATTCTTTGAGAATCACCAACAGGGAATTATAGAATGAAACATTTTTCTAAATTCTTTTTCTCTCCCTACTCCTCCAAACTTGTTCCACTTGCAGAATGCCCCATCTTGAAGAATAACTTCATCATACATAGAGTTTCCTAAAATAATAACTTGCTCTTCATCCTGATTCTTCTGTTTCCTATAAATCCAGCATTTCCTCTAGATAGAATTGCTATTATATCTTGATGTACTATTTCTTTGAAAAAATATTTACCAAGCACTTTATACATAGTATCTAACTTGGAATCTCACACTCTAGTTGCACAGAAAGGACTTACAGATGTGAAAAGCTACACAACAACCTATGAGTTATCACTAGGTAATAAATAAACATGTTACAAATAATACATATTACCACAGGCTCAATAGGAAACACCTCTGAAGGCTGAAGAGGTCAGGTAAGGATCCCAGGAAGGAACTGTTCTGTTGCTTAGAAACAGCCTCAGAGATAGAAGATAATTCAAAATGGCTTTCCTAAGAGACCTACAGAATGTCAAAATTGGAAGATATACAAGCAATCATTTACTCTTGTCTTAACACAAAGGAAACTGAGACTCAAACCAACTGATGAAAGATGAGTCCCATTCATTCAGTACTTATTGAGTGCCCACTACATGCAAGGTTCAGCATGGGCTGCAGTCATTCAGCAGAGCAAGCAAGATGAGACTGATCATCAAAGAGCATCAGAACCTGGCGCAAGAAAGTAACCTGCTGACAAAACATCCCCAAGAGCAGGACAATGACAGAATGGTGCGGGGCCCAACGGGTGATTGTAAACTGGGTTACTAGTTCTTCAGCTTACCCTCAAAAATAGCAGGGCTGGGGTTGTAGTTCAGGAGGGGCTGGGGTTGTAGCACTTGCCCAGCATGTGTAAGGCACTGGGTTCGATTCTCAGCACAATATGTAAATAAATAAAATAAAGGTCCATCGACAACTAAAAAAAAAAAAAAATTAGGAAAAAAAAGAGTCTACCTAGCTATTTAAAAAAATAGCAGAATTAAAATAGTTCCATCACAGGTTAGATAGGCACTAATTGTTTCTGCTTCCTGAATCATCAGGGAGGAAGAATTTACCACCACCTACGGTGTCCAGTCATATGGCACCTGGATATACAGATATCCAGGTAGGAAATTCTGAAGCAATCTTTGTAGTATTTGCTCTAGGGAAGGTGATGCATGCCTGGATTTTTGTGAGGTGGAACTTTGGAGTTGATTTTAGGACAATATGAACAGGGAGATAGGGAGAGTTGTACCATCAAGAATTATTATTATTTTTTTTTACATCTACTTGAATGTGTGTGTGTGTGTTATTTGTCTAATAAATCCAAAGTAAAGTCATTTCTGTAGTCTGCAGGCCAGCTTTAGAGTAAATAATGACCTGGGGCTTTTTACCCCAGAGGGAGTTAAACAGGAAAAGCTAAAATATTAGGTAAGGATATGAAAAAAAAATATCTTCCTGAAAATGAAAGCACACACATGAAGAAATTGCAAAGACAGGAAAAAAGTCACAGCTGGGGATGAAGTAAACAGGAACTGGCTGTTCGGTCTCAGGAGACTAAAGGATTCCAGTTGTGAGCTTTCTGAATGCCTGACATCAGTTTGAATTAATCTATTCCCCATTGTTTATAAAATCTCCAAAGACATTTCCAAAAGGGGCCTCACTCCCTTGGTTCCCCTGTTCATGCCTGAGTGTACATCCAACACAGCTTGAAATTCATGTATGTTTTCATCTTCGCCTTTAGTTTTTAAACAAGCAGGGAGAGACCCCAGGGGACTTCCACAGTGGACAGCCTGGGCCATGATGTCAGGTAGCCTGAGGCGGGTCTTCGATCTTCACCCCACTTAGCCTTGTTTGCATGAAACACCTGCCCCCAGAGAGCAGGTTTAAAATAATAATATGTTGTGTGAAATGAGATCGTAGATCTGAAAGCTCTTCTTTGAAGTTAAAAAAAAAATAGCTTACATATTATTTATTAATGAATATATTTGATACTGTCTTTGTCAGGCTCCTAGGTATATTGGTATTCCTTCATTTAAAGGACAACCATCGACATATGGCTTGTAGACCAGCATGGAAGTCTAATTACTAATAAATACTAATATGAAAACATACCTGGGAGTTCATGCAATTATTCTCTTCTGCTTCACTCCTACCAAAAGGAATTAAAAATTGATATCACAGGAGACTCCCTTCCTTCCTTACACTGTGAGAGACAAAGGAATGTGTGGGGGTAGGGTAGAGGTGGAGGATGCTCTTCCCTCTCCTGCCTGCTAAATGTCAAAGAGGGTAAGAACTCTCCACGGAGTCCTCCCAACACAGCAATCAGAAATTATTTAGCAAACACCAGATCATTAATCCAGAGGGAAATGTTGAATAGCACTGTGAGGCGACTGGTTGAACAATGTGCAGGGGGTAAGGTACTGGGGATTGAAGCCAGGGGTGATTTACCACTAAGCTATGTCCCCATTCCTTTTTTATTTTTTTTTTTATTTTAAGACAGGGTCTCACTAAGTTGCCAAGACTGGCCTTGAACTTTCAGTCCTTCTACCTCAGCCTCCAGAGTCTCTGGGATTGTAGGCTTATATTACTGTGCCCTGCTTAGTTAAACAAGTTTTAAGCAAAAGGGCTATAGTGGATCACATGCAATCCTATAGTCTTGCCCTATATAAGTTGGGATTCCTTTTTTGTGTTTTGTATTACTTACTAAGTTAGGAACAAAATTTCACACATCTAGTCCATGTGTATCCCCAGCACCTAGCATGATGTCTGGCACAAAGTAGGCACTGGGTAAATATTTTGTAAACTGAATGCATAATTGAAAAACTTGAATTTATCCAGCAGCCAGTCAGTACCACAAGTTCCTGTCTCATACATACATTCTGTACTGGTCTCTCTGTCCATCCTGTAGAATTCAGAACTACAAGATGAGAGCAAGGAAGAGCCCAGGCCTCACAGATGAGCTGTAAGGTGTGCTGTGGAGGCTGGTTGTGAGGTTCACTGACCCGTTCTCACTCCCACCCACCCAGAACCAAGTTCCACGTTCAGTGCAGCCATCCCACCCTGTGTAAATGAGGGATCTCTCCCTTCCCCGCCCTTTACCCACCTAAAGATGAGACAGATGCTCCTTCTCCAATGCAATGCTACTTAACAAGATGGGGGGATCTTTTATCATGCCAGGCACTAGAGAGGACAGAGGGAATATAAGACATGAGCCCTGATGTCAGGGAGACCATTCTTCATTCTTCATTTATTCTACAAACACAGATTCAGTGTATATGCTAAATATTGTTCTAAGTCCTGGGGTTTCAAAGTTGACCAAGACTTCCCTGCTCTTGTGATGCTGACATTTTAGAGAAGGTAGACAAAAAAAAAAAAAAAAAAAAAACTACGCAAACCAATAATACTAAGTCAGGTGCTAAAAAAGCTAAATCAGATAATAGAGATACTGTTGTAACTGAGATCTTAATGACAAGACTTGAGGGTAGAGAAGGAGCCAGAGAGAATAGGAAGGATTATGAATATGAAGTGTCCAAGACCCAGCAAGAAGGTTGGTGTGACCGAAGCTTTGGAACCCTTAGAAAGAGACAAAAGAGACAAGATCAGAGAAGTAGGCAGGGTCCATTCAAGGTCATGTCCTTGTACTCAGAGAGTGGCCTGACTACCTCACAAAACTGCTAAGAAGGAGGAGAAGGAGAAAAAGAAGGAGAGATGTTCATTTTCTTTAAGCTGCTGTTATTCTGATTTCTTAGTTACTTATAGCTGAATTTAATTCTAATCCTCACTTTATGCTATATTATTTCTTTCAATAAAACTGTACATGTCCCACAATCTTTGAGACTAATTGTGGGAGACCAACCTCACACGTGACCGAGTCACAATCCCCAGCTGCAGTGCTGAGGCGCTCAGTCACAGAAATGTAGCAGAGCTTTCCCCACCCTTCTTGGGTTCGAGGGACGGTGTCTGGGTGCATGGGTGTGTCTTGCTACAGCCCCATGGGTGAAGCTACGCTCACCTGTTCCTTTATAATATAACCCCTTGCCCTGTTTAGGATAGAATCTTCCATGGAAGTGCCTTGTGTGTGTCCCCTTCTCTTACTGTGCCCTTGGGGTGTGGCCTACCCAGGCGTCAGTCAACCTGTTGACAGTGGACATCATGAAGATAGACTCAGCCCCCCGAAACCTGACCCCTTGCCTCACTTGAATAGTTTCTCCTCAATAAAAGGGGTCAGAGGGTGTGTGTGCTCTCTCTCTCTCTCTTCCTGCAGACCCTTAAGGTCAGAGGAGCCGTCACAGCGACCCCAAAGGAAAAGGTATTTGTGTCTCTTGTGTGGTTATTTTGCACAGCCCAGTCAGTCCAGTTTACCTGGAGTGACCTCTGAGCCTTTTAGTCGCGAGAACAGAAACCTGGCAACTAGTCAACAATCTAAGCAGGTAAACTATATCCTGTAGCTCCAAGTGCTTGTCCGAGTCCTGATCTTCCTCCCTCCTCACAGACACACAGCAATATAAGCAGCATGGTCCTGGATAGATGGGAGACTGGCCACAGCCAGGTTCATGGCAAAGAAAAAAGGCACAAGGCTAAAGATGGGTTTGGGCTCCAGGACGGCTGCTTCTGAGAGCACAGAGAGAAATGGACCTCCGAGCCTGAGTAGCCAAACTGGAACACTTAGGGGCACTGGCCCCTGCTCTGTACCTTCTAAAACTGTTCAACAACAACAGGGTCCCTGTGTTGTTGATGAGACTTCTACCTAGACTAATTAAGCTCTTCAAACAGGTTGCTATTCTTAGACAATGCCTATTGTTTACAAAGTTGAAGGACTGAACTGGGGTTATAGCTCAATGGTAGATCACTTGCTTAGCATGTGTGAGGCACTGGGTTCAATTCTCAGCATCACATATAAATAAATAAAATAAAGGTCTATCAACAACTAAAAAAGTATTAAAAAAAAAAGTTGAAGGACTGATGAAGTGAATTCTTTCCAATAGGCAGTTTCATCATCATCCACCACTCCCAGAATCACCTCAAATAAACATACCACTGAAAATAGTAGGCTTAATGCAAATGTAACCTCAAGATATTCCCTTCAGCCCTGACATCTGGTCAGATAATTACCCTGAAGCTCCTCCTATGTAGAAATTCCTGAAACCCTGCTGTACAAATTCTCAGCTGCTTTTGCAGAGACATTGATAGATGCCTCATCTCCCAAGGATAAATGGCTATAGCTGCTCTTAACCTGGAATATTACTAGAAATTCAGAGAATACTTTGGTCAGGCCAATTTAAATAGCCCAGAAATACTGACTCACACTCAGTGTGTGTCCCATAATCCCTGCCTTACCTTCCAGGGTGATAAAGTTGGTTTTGACCTAGTTCACAGGAGCCTGTGTGGGCACTGACTTTGACCAGACTTACTTTGATTGCTATGGTAGGAGGTGAAGCCTGAGCCCTCTCCCTGAGAGCAATTTTTGAACAGAACAGCAAGGACCAATAAGATCCATAGAGAAACACTCAGACTTTAGCTGATGACTATGGGAGGTGCCAAACAAGTGTAGAAGATTCTGGAGTGAGTATTGAGAACAGGTAACCATTTCCTCCATGCAGGTAACATTGAAGAGGAGACTCCTGCATCCTTTCTGCATAAGGGAGCAGGCCCCTTGATACATTCAGTACAGAGGCATTTTCCATATGCCACTGAAGATTACATTGATATTCTATTTGGTCCCCAGTTCTATGAAGCCAGAAGCAACTCACAGAAATTCATGGATGGTTAAGAAATAGAAAGATTTGGTGTTTAATAGAGACATCTATTTTCCATCAAAACTGAAGTTTAGTACGCTCACCAAAGTTACAGGTGAACACAAGGAGGTTGTGCTTTGATGAGTATTCAGGTCATGTATCAGAATTATTTCACATTGTAAACCCTTTATTCAAACTTTCAATCACCCTAAACATAAGATTTTAATTGAATGCTATAAAATAAAAATGTAAGGCATATGGTTTGTCAGGAATGGGGTATCGTTAGTAGAACTCACTTTGCTAGTATAATCATAACCACTATTTCTAAGGGTTAAACTTACCCTTTCAACAAAGGCACAATCAATTGGGCACAATAGAATGAGGTCTTCTAAAATGAAAGACTGAAAATTTACCTGAATTATCAAGCTTTCACTAGCAAGCCAAAACACTGCTTTGATTCTATACTGTTTATTTTCATGGGAGCTAATAGACTGATGGGGGGCTTTGCACAATTAATTTGCAAAGCATAAAATTAAGGACGAATTCTGTGATTTTTCAGATCTGACACTTGGGGGCAGCAGTGAGCCAGTAAGGAACGTAGACAATAGTGATTCCATTGAGCGAGAAAGTTTGTATCTAGAAATTGAAATGATGGTTAGCTGTTCAAAATCATTTGTAACATTTTAAATCTTTTTAAATTGAATATTAGAAGATTTCACTCTTCTAGCATGTGTTTTCTGCTCTGCATTAATGCTTAATTCCCAGATTTCACTGATTTTTTTTCTGTTGACAATTTTATTTTTTAATTCATTGTGCATTTTGATCTTTATAAAGCTGAGAAACTTCTTCCTGAGCAGTCCAACCTGAAGCTCAGGAAGCAGAAGTAGGATATTCCAACCCAGGGGCACAGAAAGCAAGCTCTGTGCAGCACAGTAGGTAACAACGACAGCCTTTGTGGAGAATCCACTTAATAGGTGCTAAGAAGATTGTTCCACAAGTCGGTCTCCCAGGGCTTCTTTTATAAAGTGAGGGAACACAGGGACACTCCCTCTTGCTCCCCAAAGACGGATCCGTTTCATCCCTGCCTATCTGAAAACTGCTTTTCTGGCTTAACACTGCAGATCTCCCACCTTGGAAGAAAAAGATGGGCCCATCCCTGGTTTTGCTTTCACTGCTGGCAAAGGTTTTATAAACAAAGGTACCACAGCCAATTAGTCATTAGATCCCAAAATGAGGCAGCAGCCAAGTCAGGGACAGAGGGATAGGGATGGAAGGGAGTGTTTACTGAGGGCTGCTGGGGAATGACACTCTGGAAGAAGGCTGGGAGGTTGGAGGTTCACTCTCCACGTGGCCCCAAAACAGCCCTGCTGGCTGCACCTGCTCCACAAGAGAGCCTTTGTGAGGTTGTCAGACTTGGTTTCATTTTTAGGCTCAGCCCCAGCTGCCCTCCTGCTTTAGACTTTCCTTCCACACAGCTGTTGCTGCTGCTTTCCAATGCTCCAGGGTACAGGTGCTGGGCTTCCCTTTGCCTTTGTCTGCCTGGACAAATAGGAAGAGAGAGGGGTAGGGAGGATGTGTGGGACTGAGTTCTTCCTCAGCAACTGACAACTCCTAAGCACTGTTGCACCCTGCAGCAGGTCGCCCTGCATCAGGTCCCTCTCTCCAGTCCCACCAAGGACCTCCAATCCAGATATTGAAAACCAGTTCAGAGCCCGTAGGATTGGTAGCTTTGTGGTATCAAGTGGGCATTTTACAGGGCACTGGCCCATTGAATGACCAGGAAGGGGGCTTAGAGCCCAGAGACACACTTCAATGCCATACCTCTACACCATAGACCCTCTCTGAAAAAAAAGGGTTTCCTCCTATGTTATTTTAGGAAATTTCTTTCTTCAACTTAAGAAAAAAAAATTACTCTTTTATGGTAACATTTCCATCCAGTTTGACTCTCTAGACAAGTCTTGGAAAAATTTTACATTTCAAATTTTTTTTAAAAGCACAGCAGGGCCCTTCCTGAATGTGTGACTTTAAAGCACCTCATGTATATTTTAAAATCTGCACTGAAGACAGGCATAGTGGCACACACCTGTACTCCTAGCAACTTGGGAGACTGAGCCAGAAGGATCTCAAGTTTGAGGCCAGCCTGGGCAAGGTAGCAAGACCCTGTCTCAGAATAAAGAATTAAAAGATCTGGATAGTAGCCCAGTGGTGGAATGCCCCTGGGTTCAATCTCCAGTACAACAAAAATAAATAAGTAAATAAATAAAATAAAATCTGCACTGAAATGGAGGTTACCTGTAGGGAGTAGGACTGGGGGAATGAGGCAGTTTTGGTTTTTTTCTTTTCTACCTTTTTGTATTATTTAATCCTTTCTCAACAAATGAACATGTTTTAATAATGTGCAAAAGAAAGGAAAGGGGGCAGCTCTAACCAGTGAAAGCCACTGCCATATTGGACACACCTAAGACAGGACTCAATATAGCAGGTGGGTTTTTTTTTTTTGTCTTCTGTTCTTAATTTATTTAAATTAATCTTCCAACTGTTGTAGTTTCCAGGGCTAAAAGACTTTGAAATGGCCATGGTGTCCCCAGACTCAAGAATTATCCTGGAAAGGACTCTACAAACAGGACCACTCAGAGAAACAGTAAGATAGGTCCATACAATACCTTGAAAAGCCAATTGGCAGGCAAGTGACAGAGAACTGGCTACTCTTTATTTTATTTATTTATTTTTGGTGCCACAGATTGACATGAGAGGCACTTAAAGACTGAGCCACGTCCCCCAGCCCTTTTTTTTTTTTTTTTTTTTTTTTTGAGACAGGGTCATGCTAAGTTGCTTAGGGCCTCCTTAAGTTGCTAAGGCTGACTTTGAACTTGCAATGCTCCTTCCTCAGCCTCCCACCCCCACCCCCAGCTGCTGGGATAACAGGACTGCATCACCCAGCTACTCTTTATTTTTATTAACACTTTGTCCTTTGATCTGTGTTCTCTCTTATTACTTAGCCTCGGCTACATAGTATTTGTGCTGTCCCCATCCCAAATTTTTACATTGAAATCCTAACTCCCAAGGTGGTGATGTTAGGAGGTAAGGCTTTCCAGAAAGTGAGTCCCTCGTGAAAGGGCTAGGAGCCCTTGTAGGAAAGAAAGGCTGGAGGGAGCTTGTTGTCCCCTCCTCCATGTGAGAACACAAAGAGATGGCACCATCTGTAAGAAACCCAGCCCGTACCTGACACTCACCTTGATCTTGGACTTTCCTGGCTCCAAGATTATGAGAAGTAAATTTCTGTTGTTTGTAAATCATCCAATTTATGTATTTTGTTACATCAGCCTGAATGAATTAAGACAAATAAGTGCCTTGTGTCTGGCTCCTGGCAGCTTTGGGATTACAAAGAAAATGAGGGAGGCACAGTCCCTGTCTGGAGGGACCACACATGCTTGTACCAGACACAGGTAAGCAATGAACTTGTGGGAAGATGATCTGGCAGGCTGTGGGTGATGGAGCCCAGAAAAGGCAGTCAGCCCAGCCCAGCCCAGGTCACAGGAGGTTCTTGGGAGGACTAGATGCCTGCATCTTAAAGGGCCCATTAGCCAAGCAGAGAACAGGAAAAAGGCTCTTCCCCACAAAGGGAAATAGGAAGCAATATCAAGGCCCCTCTGCCAGTGGGATTTCTACACATCCCAGCTCTGCCCTGAACATTTCACACATGGCCTGCCACTTAATTCTCATGGCCCCATGGGACAGGTGCTTTTATTACTCCCGTTCTTGAAGCTGAGGTCCCTGAGGCACAAGGGTTCAGTGATGATTTCAAGGCCATGTACTGAGCAGGTGGGGGAGCCAGGATTTGAATGGAGGTACTCTGGCTCCAGAGTCCTTGATTCTAACCCCAGATTATCCTGCAGTTTGGGTAACTCAGGAAGTATAGGTGGCTGGAGCACAGAGTTGCAGGAGATGGTTAGAAAAGAATCTTCATGCTAAGGAGTCTAAATTTTATCCTGAAAACAGTGAGAGGTTTGAAAACAAAGGTGTGGTCTGATCAGATCTGGCTGCAGGATGGAAGTGTGCCTTTGGAAGGATTTGTGGGGCTGAGCTAGTACAGTGTAAGGAAGCCATTGTAGCGATTGAATCAAGAAAGGAGGCTGCAAAGACGGGTGAAGAGGAAGACGGATCTGAGCTTAGTTGAGATGAAGCTAGAGCCGTGACTCTCAGAAAAATCCAGACCCTGCTATAAGAATTGGTGTCAAAAGGCATAAGGAGCCATGACACCAAAAAAGTGGCAGTCAGAGCCCAGATTGCACAAAGTGCAATTTACTGGGGACTTTGAGACAGAAGTGTATCTTGGGCAGCAGTGAGACAGAAGGGTCCTTGTGCCCCAAAGCAGGAGGAAGTAGTCTGTAAAAGTTGCTAAGTTACATAAAACTGAGCCATGGACAACTGGAATGTACACGAGTTTTCTTAAAAACTGTTAGCATGTCCAACATCAGTTAAGAACATCTGAACATCAGTGACTAGCACAGCATGCTCAGCTACCTTAATGACTTCGTGCTGTAAGGTTTGTAATATGTGCCAGGGTCACTTGGTGGGCAAGATGGCTGCAGTTGTGTCAGGTTGGATCCATCATTATAGACAGACTGTGGAGAGGGCAGCCTGATGCTTGGTGGCATCTGGAGTAGGTGACTGTGCAGAGGGTGGCTTTTCTCAGGTATACTGGGAACACTGGAATAAGAGCAGTTTTAGAAGAAAGGGGAGTACTCAATTCAGGTGCCTATGGGAACTCCCCATGGAGATAAAGACCTTAATTAGGTCAATGGAATGGAAAAAAAGAGGCAAGTGTCAGATTATTTTAAAGCAGGTGTTCTTCACCTGGATAGACACAGGAGGTCTGTAAACTTGAATGGGAAAAATATTCTATCTCTGTTTTCACTTTCCTGCTACTAAAGCTTATCATTTCCTTACATTATTAATGTAAGAAAACTATAATAGTAATGTTAGCAATATCTATGACTTTACCATCAATAGAAACCACAGACTTTTCATGTTATTTTTCATATCATATTTCAGTTGTTGCAATTGTCTGCAAGTATCAATTGTGTTCATCACTACTTTAAAATGCTGGCAATGAGATCTGGCACTCAATCTGAGCAGTTTCCTTCTTCGTTAGCACCTTACTACCTGTATCAACATAATTTTGAAAACTGTATTTTTTAAAATGGCATCCTTTGTAATCCTTTGTTTTATTTTATGAATTAAAAAGCATTATTCTGAAAAGCAGTACAAAGTCTCCATCAGACTGCTGAATGTTTTAATGATTTAAAAAAGGGATTAGACTGGAGTTGTAGCTCGGTGCTAGAGCACTTGCCTAGCATGTGCAAGGCACTGGATTCGATCCTCAGCATACATACATACTATATATGTATAAATAAATACATATATAGTACATACATACATACATACACAAAAAATCCAGATGCAGTGGTGCACACCTGTAACCCCACCAGCTTGGGAGGCTGAGACAGGAGGATCGTGAGTTCAAAGCCAGCTTCAGCAATGGTGGGGCACTTAGCAACTCAGTAAAATACCAACTAGGGCTGGAGAGGTGGCTCAGTGGTTGAGTGTCCCTGAGTTCAATCCCTGGTACCGCCCCCCC
>NW_025999900.1:10479996-10499416 GCF_001458135.2 Marmota marmota marmota
TCTGAAAAAAAAGGTTAAGAACATCTGACTTAAGGTAAAATAAATTACACCTGTTGTTGATTGGAAATAAGGGGTAAGGGGTCAAAAGGAGGAAAACTAGAAGACTCCAAGAACAGCTGGCTAAATGACATAGTGATTGATGGCAACAGGTTTCACCATAGAGAACAAAGAGGGAGCAGAAGTTTGGAGAGGATGGTGATGAGCTCATTTGTGGAGATGTCATGTATGGAGCTCACAGGACAAGCACTTGGAGCTCTCCAGTGGAATGCTGGCAGTGTGGCCACAAGCTGGGCGAGGAGCAACCACAAGCAGAGAAATCTCATTTCAGAGACATGGACTTGTTACAAAGTAAACAAGCATATCCAGGAAGAGCAATGCAAAGTGGGGTGAAGAAGAGAGAGCTAATCTGTGGGCACCTATCCAAGGAAACTTCCAGGGAGAGTTAGTGGCCAAAAGGACACCTATTAAGTCATCAGAGGGGAGGCAGGAGAGAGAGCAGAAGTGGCATCATGGAAACCAGGGACAGTATTGTCAACATTGTCAGATGCACACTAGAAAAAACAAATCAGAAGAGGACTATCTGAGACCCCAGAGTCGGCAGGCATGACTCTAGAGGACAGTCCCACAAAGCTGTCAGAAAACAAATCCCAGTGAATTGAGTTAATTGGAAGAAAGAAAGTGCAGGCCTTGAGTATGGGCTACTCTTTTGAGATATATCATGGGTGGGAAAGGGTGGCATGTACAGTAGTGTCAGCTACTCCAGAGGCTGAGAAGATCACTTGAGCCCAGGAGCCTGAGACCAGGCTGGTGACACATATGGGGTGGGGGTAGGGGAGAGAAAGGGATACAGCATAAGAAACAATTGAAAAAAGATATAATGGTGGGAGAGTGGGAAGCAGATCAGGAAACCTCTAAAATGAAGTAGGCAGTAAGCCAGGAGGGCAGAATGAGGACTGGCCTTAGGGTCATGCTTATGATCCAACAGCCAGCCTGTGGTCAGTGGAAAGAGTCTTCCTAGAGAGAGCTGGTTGGGTGGGAAGGGGGCAGGAACCCCGAAGGCACAAGTGGAGAGAGGAATAGGGCCATCTATTCCTCTTTTGGGGAGGAACCAGGGATTGAGCCCAGGGACACTTAACAACAGAGCGACAACCCCAGCCCTTTTTATTTTATTTTATTTTAATGATTTTTAAAAATACCTTCATTTTTTATTTACTTATTTTTATGTGGTGCTAAGGATCGAACTCAGGGCCACACACATGCAAGGCCAGTGCTCTACCACTGAGCCACAACCTCAGTCCCCCTTCTTATTTTTTTACTTTGAAGATAGGGCCTTACTAAGTTGCTGAGGCTAGCATTGAAATTGCAATCCTGGAGGAGGTGGGGCAGGGGGTGAGTCTGGGGTTGTGGCTCAGCAGGTTGAGTGCTCATCTAGCACATGCGAGGTGCTGGGTTCGATCCTCAGCACCACATAAAAATAAATAAATAAAATACAGGTATTGTGTCCAACTTCAACTAAAAATAAAGATTAAAAAAAGAGAAATTGTGATCCTCCTACCTCAGCCTCCAGAGTTGCTGGGATTATAGGAGTGCACTACCACACCCAGATGCCTGTTCCTCTTTGATAAGGGATTTTAGGTGGACTTGAACATGTAGTTAAGCTTAAATGAGAAGAAAAGAAACACAGGAGATCCTGCCTTGTTCTTGTTTCCTCCACACAGAGGGGAGTTAGCGCTTTGGGTCACGACATGTATGCTGTTTGGGAGGATGGCCTGTTTAAGAAAAAGAACACAAAATTAACCAAATCAAAATTAGGAACAAAGTATTTATTTAGAATTAGAAAGGGAACACACCAATAATATTTTTAAAGGCAGACAAATACCACAAACCTTATAACAGTCAGAAAATAATGTAAGATTTATATTTACAAATTGACATGCTTCTACATTATTTTGTTTTTCCTGCAGCTTTGACTGTCTAATCATTCCTTAATAACAATAATTTGTTAATATTTTTCTAATGAGAGACAAGAAAGCTAATTCAGTATTTCTTCTAATGTGATTGCTTGAAGTTTATTTTGAATATTGATGGCTGAGAGGCATTGAGCTTGCAGCTTCAAACACAAACCTTGCAAACATTTCTGCTTGTAGTATGACACCGGTTTCTGCTCACACAGACAGTACAATTCTATCTCATGTGATTCTCATTTTCAAAAAAACAGTAAAATGCTTATGATGCATATCTTAGCTGAAACTGCTGTAACAAAACACCACAGGACTGGTCGTTTGAACAACATATTTATTTCTCACAGTTCTGGAAGCTAGAAGATCTAGGGTCAGGATGGGGTTCTAGTGAGGGCTGTCTTCCTGGCTTGCATCAGGTACAGGTGCCTTCTTGCTGTTTTTTCCTATGGAGGGGAGACGGAGAAAGAAGGCCGTGGGGCACGAGCTCTCTGATCTCTTTTTAGTAAGGCAGAGGGGACACCTTATGACCTTTTCTAAACTTCATTACCTCCTAAAGGCAAATCACCCCCAAATTCCATCACAATGGGGGTTAGGATTTCAACTTATGAATGTGGAAGGTACACAGACATTCAGCACCTAACAATGCACTTATAATTGTTGTCAATGCTGCATTATCTGGTTTGTTCCTAAGAGGGAGAGACTTCTGCTTTGACTGTGGCCTGAGAACCACATCCTCCTCTTCTTTCAAACATCTGAGAACGTTTCTGCATGTTTCGAGACCTGCCTTCTCCTCTACCCTCACGCCTCTGCTGCCAGGCTCCACAGGACACAGTCGCATCCCTGTGTCTGACCCTGCACCTATGGCTCAGAGGGTGGTAGGAGTCCTGGGAACTGCTTCAACACCAGCATAACAAGAAGTAACTGAAAGGGAGATGAACAAAAAACTCGAACATTCCCTGCTAAACCCAAACTAAGTGTTTCCCCAACTTAACTTCCTCTTAGCTGGATTCCCAAATGCCCTCAGCATTAGCCAACACAAGGAAACAGATGGAAACAGATGGCATTTTAACCAATGTGATTAAAAGGTCTCACTTTTTTAAAGGTGACGAAAGCACCCTGTGAACACACTGGTAGGGGCTCTCTCAGGGCCTGGAAGGGGCTGGGCAAGTGGTGGGCTGCACCTTCGTGGTGAATCTCCCTCCACCTCTGGTGCCGGGCTGTGAATGTGGGGGCCTGATAAAACTACTATATAAAATAAAGGAATTGAGAATTACAATAGGGCCTGCCAGGGGAAATGCTTTGTGTGTATTAAGTCATTTAATCCTTACAGCACCCCCGCTATGGTTTGAATATAGATTGTCCCTAAGGTTCATGTGCTAGAAATTTAGTCCCCAATGTAATGATATTGAGAGATGTTAAATCTTTTAGAAGTGAGGCCTGGGAGAAGGTGATTGGGGCATGATACCTCCATCCTCAGAATGAATTAATGTAGTTCTATAACCAGATTCCTTCCTGAGAGAGTGGTTGAATAAAAGAGTGAGCCTGGACCCTGCCTAGATTCTGCCTTCTCACTCATACAGATGCCTCTTCTGCACATTGAGTTCCCATACCACTTCTCTACCGTGTTATCAAACAGCCAGGTGTCCTGATCAGATATCAGCACTATGCTCTTTGGACTTTGCAGCCACTAGATTTATCAGTAAAATAAACCTCTTTATAAATGACCCAGTGTCAGGTATTTTGTTATATCAACACAAAACAAACCCTATGATGTTGGTGCTATGATAATCTTTATTTCACATATAGTGAAGGTAAGGTGCTTAAGCAGGGATTAGAATCCAGGCAATCTGGTTCATGCATGCCCCTAGAACCAGCCCCCACAGCCTCTGCCTCCCCTCCAGACTCTGCACCTTCTATTATAGTACAGTTGTCCTTCAGTATCTTCAGGGGATAGTTTCCAGAAACGCCTATGGATACAAATATAAAAATCTGCAGATGTTCAAGTCCCTTATATAAATGGCATAGTATTTGCATAGAGCCTACACAAATCCTCCCATGTTCTTTGAAGTATCTCTAGATTACTCATAATACCATTGCAATGTAAATGCTACATAAAGAGTTGTTGTATTGTGTAGGGGATGATGACATGAAAAATGTCTGTACATGTCTATTACAGATGCAATCATCATATGTTGAACTGCATAGTCCAGAATCCTTGGTTGGTTGAATCCATGGATGTGGAACCTGTGAATATGAGAGCCAACTGTGTGCAATTTGCCATTTTGCTTATTTCCCATGCCTTGTTTCCAATAATATAGACTCTGTGAGTACAGAGCTGTTTGTTTTGCTCACTGCTATGTTGCTAATGCCTGAAACAGTGCTTGGCACATAGTATGCCTTCTGTGATTATCTTGAATTCTTTAATACTCCTCACAGGAAGTAATCTATTTGGAAGACTGTATTTTAGTCAGCTTTTTTTTGCCACTGTGGTCAAAAGACCTGGCAAGAACAATTTTAGAGGAGGAAAAGTTTATTTGACTCTCCTGGTTTCAGAGTCTTAGTCCTTCAATGGTCAATTCCATATCTCAGCCCAAGGTGAGGCAGAACATAATGGCAGGGGAAAGCAGCTCAGGACACAGCAAGCACAGAATGAGTTCTGCTCACCAAGGACAGAATATAAACCCTAAAGGCATGCCCACAGTAATCTATCTCCTCTAGCCACACCCTACCTGCCTAGAGTTACCAGGCAGTTAATCCATATTAGTGGATTAATCCACTGATTTGGTTAAGACTCTCATAACTCATTTATTTTATCTCTGAAAATTCTTGCATTATCTAACACATGAGCTTTTGGGGAACACCCATATCTAAACCATGACAGACTGCAAAAGAAAATGAAAGTAAGAGGGAGGAAACACACACACAAGTGGGGAAAATTTGGCTCATGTAATACTCAACAAAAGATGAACTTTTAAAACATTTCGATAAAATAGTTAGCTTCATCCTTAGTGTTGGTGACTTATAGTCCCATGTGTCTCAGACCAGGTAAATTGTTCAGAGAACCAACTAAGAATACTTAAAGAATTTCAGATGGTCTTGAAGTTCAGCTAAAGTTTGAAATTCAAAATTCGAGTTAGCCTCTGACTACAGGAACGTGTGATTTTCTCCAATAACATAACCCCAAGGAAAGCAGGAAGGTCAATGGATCCAAGGTTGAGGATCTATTGGTTGAGCAAGTCATAGCGGGTAAGGGCGTGCTTCTAATGATAAGCTGTCCTAAAAGTGTCCTTAAGGCCAAAAGCACCAGGGGCTATGACATGGGAAGGTTGAAGGTAGGATGCCTTGGAAAGATTGAAGATTTATAGGACGAAGTGCAGGGGGAAAGAGGGGTAGGGAGTTGAGTGAAATTTCAAAGTTCAGCATTTCAGAGGTCAGTGAAGCAGTTCTAGGTGATGATGAGCTCTTGTAACAAGATAGGAGACATTGATAGCAAGAGACCAGAATTAAGATAAGTCATGAGACAGGAGAAAACTTGATGGTATTTGAGATAGGCACTGATGCACAGGTTTAACAACTTAAATCTGCCAACTGTAAAGCTAGCTTTAAACACCATATGATTTAAAAAAGAATATTACCTTCTCCAATAGTCCAGTTCTGATGGAAAATGCTTTATTTTTGATAATTTAAAAATAGCAACCCTTCCAAAATTAACAAATCAAGATCCTGGCATCATCTCAATTCAGTAGGTTGATAAATTTGGAAGCCAAGTTTTACTTGCTGAAGGTTTGATTCTGTTCAAAGAATCACTTGCAATTAAATACATATCAAAGAAGTGTTACTTTCTATCTCCAGACTAAAGTCCCCTTTGAGACAATACTTTATGTAGTGGGACGAAGATCATAAGAGATCTTTAGTCTCTAGAAGTTCATCATGTTCTAAGGCTACAAGACACTCAATAAATATAAAAATAAACATTAAACTGATAGGCTAGAGAAAGCACTTTGCTTTCTCAGACACCCAATTCATGAAGTGCTCCAATTACAAATATAACCAACTGATTTTCGGAAAACAAAACAAAACAAAACAAAAAAACACTTACTAAGTATTATCTAGTAGCTTAAACAGAAAACATAATAGCTTGAAATTACATGTAATACCCAGTGAGGAGTAAGATTTCAACTTCTTTCACTGTCGAGTGTAGTGGAATGATAGGGAAAGGGGAAAAAAAAGTTATTGTATTTTTTCCCCTTTTTTTCAAATTTTTTCATCTACTACTTAGCCTAAAACACTGGGAAAAAAAAAAAAAAAAAAAAGATAACAGAAATCCCAGACTAACTGTACTCAGCAAGTAAGTTGATTATATTCTCCTTTAAGGAAATTCATAATAAAAGAACCTATTTGTGTGTTTCATTAAATTCACCTGAATTGATAAGAAGGCTTACAGAAGTCTTTTAGGACAGAGGCGTATAAAAGGCTTTCTGCTCTTTACTGCAGACCTTTTAAGCAGACAGTAACTAAGCAATGTCCCCTTTCCCTGCTTTGAAAAGCAGAAGCTTTTCAGGGGCAGTGGAAGGGTTAGGTGGGGGACAATACATCTGGTCTGGCAGATTGACAGACTCCTGGGTAGTGTTTTGGAAATTAGAGGTGAAGGAATGCATACACTAGATCTTACATGCGAAGTCGTTTTTAGACATTTTATGAAACTAGGGAAACAATTTTACCCTTTCCATTTTTCCCCTGCTGAGTTTTCTGTATCTCTAAGACAGATGGAGCACATGTAACAAAACCAACCAAATGCAGAGGATGCAATCTGGGATATTAAAAATAAAATCTTTTCCAAATCTTCACAAGCTCCTTTAAAAACACTTCCACCCAAATGTTAGAGCTGTTAGAACAGAGGTGTCTAAAAAAGGAAAGAAGAAGAGGTGTCCCAAGGGTTCTTATTTCTAAACCAGCCAGAATTAATATTTATTTCTCAGAAAGGGTCCTTTATACAATGAGCAAATGTGACCAAATTTAGTCATAATGTGGGCTGAAAAATGAAGGCTCTCCATTAATAATCTTTAAATATAAAAAGTTGGACTGTATCCAGAAACAATACAAATAAGTAAATGCAATTAATACCCAGGTTACTATATTACTATACTCCAAATAAACATTTGCTCCCATTAAGATTTTCAGAGAAATCTATGAAGAAAATACAGTTAGCTAGATTTTTAACATTGTATTCTCTATCCTTGCAACTATAAGCTCTTTACTATAGAAACATTATAGCTTATATTTTGCATTTTCATAATATTTAAATTTTATATTTTCATAATATTTAAAAATAGGAACCTATCAATAATGGCTCCTGAGTTTTTAATTTTCTATGTAAAACTAATTTATTCTGAACCATATGCAATTTCAGATTTTTCAAGGGGTAGATTAAACTCACAAAATTATGTTCAAATATCACTATTTCATTGCCATCATCCAAAGAACACATCAATATTCAATTAAATATAAATAAAATTAATGTTTTCTCCTTTTTTTGCTTTTCCACTGGGACATATAAATAAATTGTTTGGAATACATTACTGAGGGAAATTAAATGTAAATTACTTCTGTCTTAACTTATGGAGTCTCTACACACTGGGAACTGATCTATGCGCTGGATACAGCCAGGAATGTGGTAAACAGGCCCGTTCAGTTTAATAGGGCAGATTGGCATCAAACCCACAAATAAGCCAACAATCAAATGACACAATTTCCGATGGTGATGAGTACAATTAAATCTGCTATTGGGATTGATGGTGGCCGAGAATGGATGGAGGAACAGTGGGACAGGGGACAGGGCAGTCAGGAAATTGGAAAAGGTGATGTTTGAATTAATACCCAAGAACAAGCCAAGCCCTGTGGTGCATGCCTGTAATCCCCAGAGATAGAGAATTGGTTGTTAGTGGGGAAAAACAAAACCCACACATTCTGGTGACCAGGAGTTTCCTGTGTTGATGTTGCATGTAGGGACAGTTTATTTCTTCTCTATACAGGCAAGAACAAGAAAGAAGCAGAGAGACAGCTAGGAGGCTGAAGGATAGGAGACTCTTAAATACATGTTGGCAGTGGCCATGGTAGTGATGATGAGAGATGTTCAGATCTGAAATACAGTTTAGACAGGTGCCGTGGTGATGGTGCACACCTATAATCCTAGTGAATTGGGAGCCTATGGCAGGAGGATCAAAAGTTTGAGGCCAGCTTCAGCAACTTAGGAAGACTGTCTCAAAAAAATAAAAATAAAAAAGAGCTAGAGATGGGCTGGGATTGTAGCTCAGTGGTAGAGTGCTTGCCTAGCATGTTTGAGGCACTGGTTCAATTCTCAGCACTGCATACAAATAAATATAAATAAAGGTCCATCAACAACTAAAAACAAAAAAGTAAAAAGAAAAAAAGGCTGGAGATATAGTTCACTGGCAGAGCACCCCTGGGTTCAATTTGCAGTCAGTACTAATAATATCTTATGTAGATGAATATATATGTATGTATACACTTATTTATTTATTTACAGTCTACAGAACTTTAGCTGGTCGATTATGGTAGATTATTTCATTTTCCCCAAATATCATCTCTCATGAGCTGCATTTCCAAAATTTTTCTGAGACAGTGTTAGATCCAAGCCCCTTGCCCTTACTTCTCTATTCATGCATATATCAACCCACTCCTTTTGTGTCTGAAAAAAAAAAAATGCCCAACTCTCTTAAATCACAGTTGGTCCAAATGGCTTTTCAGTTATCATTCCAGTGCTCTGAGTACATTCTAGCCAGCAGAGTGCCTTCAGAGCCCTGAAGTGACTCTCCAGCTAGCCTTTCCCAGGCCTTACACCCAGTAGACTCCTACAAACTCCTAGAAAAATCCATTTTGTATTTGTGCATGGCTCTTCCCGAGCCCAAGATTCCACAGTCTCTGAGGCTCTGTCGCAGTGACATTCAGGGGGAGATTATCAGGGTCTAGCTCAATACTAGGGTGTCTATGGGATTGATGTGCTTCACTCTTCTCAACTAGGACAGAACTATCAGCAATACCATCTCATGGTCAAGGAGATCAGTATGTGGACATGTTTTGCAAATTGTGAAATAACACACATCTAGGATTTAAGTTAGGTGGAGATTAACCAGGCTCTTAACCACCGGGCCCCACTGCAGCACCAACAACTACTCCAAGAATAATCCCTTTGCCCCCCACTTAATGAAGTGTCGCCACATTTCAGTTGATGACTTGGGGTAAGACTCTTAATCTTTCTGTGCCCATTTTCTCACCTGTAAAAGACAGGTAATGATAATGCCTGCCTTGTAAGGTGAGGACCAAGTATGTTACTATATACAAAGTGCTTTGAATGGCATATGGTACAGAGCACATGCTACCTGAGTATCTTCCTCCTGTCCTGATCACCGAATATCAGCCAAATGACCACTGAGCCATTTCCAAAAGCTCCCTAGGTAGGTGTCTGTGGAGTGGATGGCTCAGGGTATACATAGCAAAATCATTACCAAAAAAAAAAAAAAACGCAGCAGAAGTTTGATGAAGCTTAGTGATGAGGTGTCAGAGATACTAAAGAGACACTTAATAAGTTGTGATTAATTTACTCTGAATAATTCATTGAAGTGAGGACATTTTCACAGAATTACTTGGATTAAATTACTTATTGTTCCAAGTCTCATCTCCCCAACCAGGAAATGTATGGCGTGGGCAGTTAGTAGTCTGCCCTTGACAGCCACCGTTTAGTCATTGGCCTGCACTGCCCCCAGCCAGCTCTCTGGCAATGAATCAAGGTTCTGCATCTCAAGCTCTTGCCTCCACTTCCCTGTTTTTAGTTACCACAGCTTTTAGGATGTCTATAGGTCAAAATAGACTAGATTCGTCTGTGTAACAACAACAACAACAAATTTCAGCAGTTTAAAATTATAAAATCTATTTCTTGTCCATGCGGCAAGCCCACTGGAGATGGGAAGGCCCCAGTCCTTGCAGTCATTTGAGGAACCAGGAGGCTGGCACCTCAGCTCATAGATGCCCGCCGAGGAAAGGAAGCATAACGAACCATATGTTGGCTCTGGAAGCTTTTTCCTGGCAACATGCTGCCCATGCTTTACTAGTCAAAGTAATGAAACCATGCCTGGCCTTCCAGGGGGGAGTATGTACGATCTTCCCAGGGGAAGCTCCTCAAACACTTGGGAACAATAAAACAGGCAACTATAAGAAGGAATTGATTAAAAATAGAAAACCCACCTAAAAGCAGCTTAAATAACCAAAGTATTATTTTCTCCAAAACAAGAAGTCCAGAGACAGATCAAGGCCCAAAGGTTGGTAAATTCAGTAGCTCAAGGATGTCTGCAGGGACCTACTTGATTTCTAATTTGCTATTCTTAGGATATCAGCCATGTTTCCCTTTCTGATTACAAAAGAGCTACAGCAGCACCAAACATCATATGTAGACCCACAACATCCAGTAAAGAATAATAGTGTTTCCTCCCGATAGTCTGTATTATTAAGAAAATCTTTCCTGGAGCCCTTAGCTTACTTCCCTTTGGTCCCCTTGGCCAGATTAAATATGTTCATGACTTTCTAATCACTGGCAAAAAGAATAAGACCACCTTCTGGAGTGAGAAAAGGCCTGTTTTTGCTTTATACAAATTCTGGTTTCTGTAACAAACATGGCACTGAACATAAACAATCAGGAAAATATAACCTGTTCTCACCAAAGATGGTAAGAGCCTTTGTTCAGAGTGTAGATAAAGAGGGACCACAATGTCCCTTCAAGAAAAGCTTTCATTTGTGCTTACGTAATTATTCACAGTGGAATAACTACGGGCAAATAAAGCAAGCAAAGCAGGCATTTAATAGGGAAGGATCATTTACCCAAGGGTCAGGGAAATAAGAAACTTCTTTGGGCTGATATTACATCCATCTCAAAAGAGTTGACCAAAAGAATTTCATTGCTCCCTTCTTTGTGACCCCCTCCCTTATGGCCTAAACATTCTTCATCATTTCACCTTTGATTGTCTTTATCTGTATACCTGTCTGTCCCCACCTGCAAGACTGTAAGCTCCTTGAAAATAAAAACTGTTTCATCTTTTCATTCCTATGTGTGCCAGCAAATGGTAATGACTGCTATCAGTTGATCACTCACTATGTGCCAAAACCCACTGTAAATTCTAAATAACTTAACTCTTGTCATACTCACTAAACCCTACAGAGAATGTGTTTTTATTATCTATGGCTTATAGATAAAAAGACAAAGGGTCAAAATGTTGAATCACTTGACAAGTCAAGTGCAACTATTAAGTACAAGAGTTAGATTTCAGATAGCTTGGCTGTATTTTCCCAACAAATTGGTGAAATTAATATGCTTTAATATAAAACATGAAGTGATATTTTTTTGCTTACATGTAGAATCAAATCAAGTGTGATAGACCTATGTTCCATGAGTAAAAATCTAATCTGTTTGTTTTGTACAACATGGTATCTCCAGTTCTTGGCATAGTTGCTGGCACACAGTGGTCACTCAGGTACTCCTAGAAATAGAATAGAAATGCAGGGATGAGGCTGGCCACAGTGGCACATGCCTGTAACCCCAGCAGCTCAGGAGGCTGAGGTAGGAGGATCATGAGTTCAAAGTTAGCCTCAGCAAAAGCAAGGCACTAAGCAGCTCAGTGAGACCCTGTTTCTAATAAAATACAAATTAGGGCTGGGGATGTGGCTCAGTGGTCGAGTGCCCCTGAGTTCAATTCCTGGTACCTCCTCCCCCCAGGAAAGGGAAAAAGAAAAAGAAAAAGAAAGGGAGGAATGAATGGAAAGAGGAAGGAAAGGAAGAAGAAAGAAATCGAGTGAATAAACACAACTAATGCACTCTCTCTTGCTTCTCAGTTTCTCTACCCCCTCTTCTGTTATTTCTATTCTGAAATCTGCATCTCGCCTAAGACAGGGGGAAATGTTAGTTTCTAAGCATCAAGGGTTCCCCAGAAAGTTTAAATGTAACTTTGTTACAGAGTAGCAAGGCCTCTTAGCTGTCCTGTAACTCATTTGGCTTTTGAAACATTGTCTCGAGTTAAGTTTTTCCTCTATCTGAAAGATTTTTAAAAGAATTTGCCCTGCAATTATACTTTTTCTTCTAATTGTATGTGGTTTGAAATGTCAACACAATGTAGGGAAGCCAATTCCAACATGAACATATTGATTTTTTTTTAATCAATGCAAGGTCATAAGTAAATGAACAGCAATAATTAAGGGCCAACCAACAGCCACTGCTGTGGATGGAAGTACTGTGTACATAGCCCCATCACAATCAGCATTTTATATTAGATAGATAAAAGCCTGTGGATGCTCCAAGTACTATTTTTCTTCTTGCTTTTATTGCCATTATCATAGGACTCTGCTTTCAGAGACTGCTCCAAACAGCCATACAGTTTCAACATATCAGGTCTAATACTTAGACCACATATCCCTTAGATTCATATCCCTAGACTTAGATTCATGTCCCTAGACTCCCCACCCTAGACTTGATCAGCAAAGTAAATCATGATGAAACTGAAGCATTCTGCTTTGTCATGAGTGAATTCTGAGTGCTGTTTTTCCTAAAGTGTATCCAAATTTTCTGTTGTTGATTTTATTGTTTTGATTCCTATCCAAAAAAGTACTTTTCTGAAATTTCTCATTTTAAAACACTTGGTCTAACCTTGAACTAGAACTTTATGAGTATCTGAACATCCTAAATTCTTTGGTGTGTTCTTCATTCTCAGATTACTTTCAGATTTCATTCAAATTATTTTGAGTTATTGGGGATTGATTTTTAGGTATCTCCTCCAATTTCAATATATCCCAAAATTATCTCCTTGACTTCTCTCCCTAGTCTGTCTTTTTCTTCTTGACTCTCTCTCCTTGGGGATGGCACCATCATTCACTCTCTGATTCAACCCAACACCTTAGCTATGTTTGATCTCTTTCATTTTTTTGCCACTTGCATCCAGTTAATTGAACTCTATTCAATATCCAGATTCATGTCCCTAAGTCAGTCCCTCATTATCCTCTCCTGGAGTGTTGTAATGGTGCCCCAACTAGCTTCTGCTATCTGTCTTTAATTCATCTTTTCTATTTTCTGAGAGATCATATTTCTCTCCTGCTCAAAAACCTACAACGGCTCACTATCACCAATTTTTAAAAAACCCCAACTCTTTAGTGACATTTGAGACTCTTTTTCATTTAGTCCCAGCCTTCTCCAGCAGCTTCATTTCACTTGCATTTCATTGTTTCTTTTATTTTCTTTTAGTTGTAGATGGTCACAATACCTTTATTTTATTTATTTATTTTTATGTGATGCTGAGGATTAAACCCAGTGCTTTACACATGCTAGGCAAGTGCTCTGCTATGGAGACACAACCCTAGCCCTCTTTATTTCTTTATGTATACATTTCCCCAGATGTATTATGATATTTCTCAATTTCATCTGCCTGGTAAAATCCAAATTACCTTTCAAGATTTCCCTCAAACACCATTTCCTTTTATGGAAAATTCCTTGCTCTCCAGACAGAATTAATCATTCTTTCTATGCTTTGATGGCATTTTATTTGTATTCTTCTTGTGCCCTGTCTTAGGTCAGATTCTCAAAGACATGCTCTGACAGATGGATTTGTAGGAAAAGGTTTTGTTAAGCAAACACTCTCAGAAGAGATCAGCAAATGAACAAGGGAAGAAGGACAGGAAAGGGAGAGAGACTAAGGAAGGGCCTCAAAGTTTCAAGGGAGTAGCTTAGCCTGCTTCCATGGGGACATTCTGGATCCTCATTCATATCCTTTTCTGAGGCATGGGACCATGCTTTCTCAAAAACTCCCACACTAAGCAGTCACTAGCTAGGGATTAATTCCCAAGCTCTTCCTGCTACCTATAATGTACACAGTAGTCCAAGGGCAGCCATGGAAGTAGAGTCACAGGTGCAGGCCAGTGGATATTACTGAAGTGCACAGAAATGATAAAAGGGATGCCAGAGTATTTGGGGGGAGTCGGACAGTGCCAGCCACATGCCTTAGTATAGCCTTCCTTGAGTCCACCTAATGAACCACAGTTATCCCCACCTCTGGCTAGTGGATGGTGAACCATTTGGGGGCAAGAACTGCATCTTAGTCACCTTTACATCTCTACAGCAGGTGGAATATCACTTTGTACCTGACAAGTTCTTAAACAGCATTTATTGATTCGAACTAAATATTCTCTTGCAACATTCTGCTGCTATTGATTATTTTGCTGAATTTCTCCTGCTAGTTGGTTTTAGCTGATAAAAGGTATGTGGCTTCTGGGGTTCCAAGACCTAATGATCAACTATTCACCTTGCACTTCTCTTCCTCTGGCAACAATGTGCTCAGCACATCTCTTCCTAAATTCCAAGACAGGCTGCTTGCTCTGTTCAGTCAAGAATGCCAACCCAAGAAACATTTTTGAAAGATCACAGTCAGCGTCATTGCCAAAAGAAGAAGTTCTTGGCACACAAAGTACCTGGTTCAATATGAGATGCCAGATGGTGATTTCAACTTCAGCTAAATTCCTGCTGAAAAGTGTTTGAACTGCAGATGAGAAAAGCTTCTATGACAAATTTCCAAGTGTTAGAAGCTTCAGAGGAAAATGGCAAGTGTTGATATTCCCCCACCACCGCCGCCAAACACATGCACACATACCAGAGAACTACTACTTGCATCTGGCAGCCAAGAGTCCTACAAAGATTCCTTTGCTTTTGAAGAAGACTAAAGATCCTATTTGATTTTTACTAATTTTAAAGTATATTAACCGAATGCACTGAATTGAATACTATTCAATTAACATACGGTGCTTTTTCAAAGTGTGTGTCCCCTTAACATCATAGATAACACTTCCCCGTCCACCAATAGCTCCACTGTTAAGCGAATTGATAACCTATGTATCTCTCTCCTTAAATATATGCAAATTATGGGGAATATATGTAAAGTATAAATTAATCATGCTCTGCCCAGAGGCCCTTCTACTTTTGGTCTACATTCAATGTGCTTTGCTTTCTTCTTCTTTTCCTTCTACTCTTCTCCTTTTTGCAGTTCTGGCAATTGAACCCAGATACACTCTACCACGGAGCCACATCCTCATTCCTTTGTATTTTTTTATTTTGAGACAAGGTCTTCATAAGTTGCCCAGGCTGGCCTCCAACTTGGAATCCTCCTGCCTCAGCCTTCCTGGGATGGGATTACAGGGTGTGCCACCATATGAAGTCTGTGTTTTGCTTTCTAATGATTGGTTCCTGCAACCATCTTCAGAGGACTGCTCTTGGACTACTGGAGTTTAATCTATTTCCACAGAGAGCTGGAAGTTCCTGAGAGTTTGCTGTGGCCCAGAGGTGCAAATAGCCAATGACATAGTGGTACAAGAGATTGAAAGCCTAGGTCCCCTGACTCAAGTCAGGGCAAACTTTGAAGTTAATTTATGCTCCACAGCTCCATTCAACATGAGGCTAATGCTGGGGCTTTGCCTGAAATAACACCCTTGCCTGGATTCTTCACTCCTTCTTTCTCTGTCATGCTCCTCCTCACTACCATACTCTCTTACAATTTCTCTTGGGAGTATATCTTTAACACTATTGCATATGAATACTTATCTCAGGGTTTGCTTCCAGAGGACAGACTTAATATGATTCTGGGCAATGGAAAAATTCAAGAAGTCTCATTTCAATAGAGAAAAAGGCATTTTTTTCCTAGAACAAGGAATGTGTGCATACTATCGATCAAGATTTCAGAAGAAAGTAGTGAATAAACTCCAACTAGGCATTTAGAGGATAGTTCATAATAAAGGTTCTATTTACAAAGTGTGGGCAGGTACAGAGAAACAAGGACAGTGCCTGCCTGACAGTTAGTTACAGAGGGTGCCCTTACCAACCTTAGACCTCACTGGTAAGAGGAGGACATGGCTTTGAGAGCTGGTGACAGAGTTGTGTGGAGAGGACTATGTGATAGGAGCTAGTCTCTGCAGCCAGCCTATAGAGACCCTATAAGGAGCAAGTTGGGCAAATAAATACCCTGGTCTCATGTTCCTGCTTCCTTCAATTTTTTGCCAGTGACCCCCATCAAGCGAACCTAAAGGGATGCCAGGGCTTGGGGAAGCCTGTTGATGTAGTAACCTCTAGGTTATCCTCTTAGGGCACAGAGCAGGTATAAAAGGGCAGAGGGAGTATCTGAAAGGACAAACAGAGGCCATCCAGCATACTTCCTTTCTACACACACACACACACACACACACACACACACATACACACACACTCACACCCCTGTTCTTGATATCACCTTGTTACTAGATACACATAATTAGACATGCCTTTTCCTCTCTACAGATCTTGTTTCCTTCTACCTCATTTGCACCTTGGGGGACCCAGAGATAGGCTACACAATGTGGGAGAAGGGAACCTTAATAATAAAGAATCAGACAAAGTACATTTTGATTAAATTCTGAGCTTGGCATCTGGCATTCTCCGCATTAGCTCCAATACATCAGCCTCTAAGATGGAATTTTATGTAGATTCAAAATGACTCACAGAGCTCACTGCCATAGAGATTTATTATCACTGTGGCCTCAGCATTTTGGTACAAAGTGATCTGAATTATATCCATAGAAAACCATACCCCTTCTCTTCTAATTGAAAACAAAATGCAAATCAAAGATCTTTATGCTGCTTTTTTGAAATATCTAATTGCTTTCTCATCAATCTAGGTGCAAAGATGCCTTCATTATTCGGTATACTCCCAGATGTCCTCATTACTGGAAGCAATGCTCTCTTCATATGGGTCTCATTTTCTGTGTTGGAAATGGTCATTTTTTCCCCTGTATTTCAGTTTCTTCTTAACTCAAAATATAAGGCATTGCAAAATGTGCATCCTAGAAGAAAAAAGGTCACTGTTATTTCAAGGCCTTTGAGATTAATCATGGAGAACAACATGGGTTCTCAGGATGCTGGCAGGAGCTCATGTGGGTGGTATGGAGGGCAGATGATGCATAATCCTCCCTCCCACCTTCCCTAGAGGACCAGCAGTGCACAGCAGCCACTGTCTTCCTGCTCTCAGCCTCCTCTCCGCTGGGTACCCCACAGACACTGATAAAGCTGAGCAGAAAACAGGTGGGGTACACTTTAACAAATGTTCTACCAAGTTGTCATTTCTAAATATTAAAATAGTATGTATTGGGCTATTTTCATCTGAAATTTTATTTTTAAAATTTCAAAGGCTTTTAGAAGGTGGTGATTTTTTTTTTTTTAATGTTTTTCAACACTGTGCTTTTATTCCAAGGTAGCTATTTAGGTCAGCCCTAAAATTTTCCAGGAGGTGAGTGTTGGAGGCCAGGCCCAGAATAAGGCCCAGGGGTCTGATATATCCACTGTGTGGTCTTGAACAAGGCATAAACACTTCTTAAGTGCAGGCTTCTTTTCAACATAAGAGAATTGGGTTAGACAAATTCAGAACCCTTTTTTGTTCTAACATTGTATTTATAAGGCAGCCATTAGTCCCATGTGGCTAGTCTGACCTAGTGCTGCAAGTGAAAAATATGCACCAGGTTTCAAGACTTTATTCCAAAATAAATATAAAATATCTCATTAATTTTAACAGATGATATGTTGCAAAGATAATATTTGGGGTATACTGGGTTAATTAAAATATAAAAACTCATTTTATGTATTTGTTTTTATTTTTTAAACATATCTACTAGAAAATTTTGAGTTATACACGTGACTCACATTATTTTTCTACTGAATAGAACCATTTCTTTTGTGAGTACATCAAATTCTAGAAAACTCCAAGTAGTCTCACCTGGAAAAAGTAATGTTACATCATTTTTCAATTCAATTTCTTTTAAAAGAAAAAGTAAAGATTTTCATGTCACATTGACAGAGTTTAGGAAAAAGACCATCAATGTTTCTTTTTCTTTCTCCCTTTCTTTTTTCTTTTTTGTACCAGGAATGGAACCCAGGGGTGCTTAACCACTGAGCCACATCCCCCAACCTTCCTTTTTAAATTTTGAGACAGGGTGTCACTAAGTTGCTCAGGGCCTTGTTAAGTTGCTGCGGCTGGTCTTGAACTCACAATCCTCCTACCTCAGCCTCCTAAGCCACTGAGATTACCGGCATGTACCACCACAACCAGCATCAATGTTTCTTTAGCTAAAATTTTATTTCCTTCTTCTCTGAATAAAACTTTAGTGACAACCAAAAGGGAAAATCAGCCAGGCATGATGACACATGATCCTAGTGATTCAGGAGGCTGAGGCAGGAGGATTACAAGTTTGAGGTCAGCCTCAGCACTCAGCAACTCAGTAAGACCTTTGGCAACTTAGGGAGACCCTGTCTCAAAATGAAAAATAAAAAGGGCTGGGNAAAAAAAAAAAAAAAAAAAATCCTAATTTCTAATGAGAGTCCCTGGGGGCAAAATGGAAATCAGTTTGACTCCTGTCCCCTTCCTCTCTCTGCACTGTCTCCCTTCTTCCTGGGTTTTTACCAGCAATGTCTTGTTGCTGAAACTCCTAGTTCTTGACCTGCAGGTCTAGAATCCAAACTGTCCCCATCTTCCTTCCAACATTCAACCTCCTTAGGGCCTTATAAAAAGTATGATATATTTTTCTTTCACCTAAACATGGCTTGGGTTGAATTGTAACTGATCATCTGTTTTAACCAGTGGGCTCTCTCAACCCAGCTTCACAACTTACTTGACCACTGTTCTGCTGCGTTCAAATGGTCTAAGGAATCAAAAGACATCCATCACTGTTTCAAAGGTCTTGGAGTTGATACCAGAAAGACAGAAGAGTTTTTGGTTATTCTGTGAATAATAAATAATACCAAACTGTGACTTGGGAGAGGGTAGGTTGAATTTGGTTAGAGCTATAGCCCTTCCAGCACCAGGGGTGGGAGATCCCAGGAAATTTATGAAGCCTGAATTCATATTCTCTGTCTGTTTCTCTCTCAAATTTATTTTTGCTGTCCTGCCCTCTTAAACTGATAATTACAAAGTTACTTCAGGAAGAAACAAGGAGTATCATTCTCTTCCCAGGGTTTTTTTTTTTTTTTAGTTAACTTTTAAAAAGTTTGAACCACCTGAGAAAGCCAGTCCTACACCATGAAATGTAGCAGAAAATCACTCAAAAATGTCATGTACAAGTACTTGAAGATAGGATCCATTAACAAGGCTCTATAAAATGAGAGTTAAAACCAGAAGTAGATAAACTGCAACAGATAAGAGTGAAATTTGGTTTGTGAAGGTATTACCTCTAGGCAAATATTGACATTTCTTTTCATTTTTCCTTATATTGCATATAATGTAAAATTGAAGGTGGCTGAAATTTCTGCTATTATTTGTGTTGTATTGTATTTTCATTTAATAGAGAAAAGTTCAAGTGATGTCCCTGCTTTTTTTTTTTTTTTTTTTTTTTTTTTTTTT
>NW_025999900.1:10502890-10515881 GCF_001458135.2 Marmota marmota marmota
CGGGCGGGGAGGATGCGCGGCAGCCCGCGGCCCCCGAACGCAGCGGTTTTGTAAGAGCTGGCCCCTTACATATGGAAATGACGCTCGCGCGGGTCCCCATTCGCGTCCTTTTGAAGGACGCCCGTCCGGAACCGCGGCGCCGGCTGCGAAGTATTGTCCGGCTTCTTGAACCCTAACAAAGCGCCCTCCTTCGCTTTGCAGAGCACTGGAGGCAGGCAGCCGGGTGTGCGGGCGCTCCGGAGAGGCCGACAGAAGGTAGGCGAGGGCGGCGGGGGCCGAGAGAGCGTGCTGCCTGGTGACACAATGGAGTGTCTCAGGCTTCTGGTGGTGGCGATGGACAGGTGGGTCGGGGACGCGTTGCGGGTTGCCAGGGACCTAGGCGGCGCGCCTGCCCTCTGGCCGCACCTCAGCCTCCCAGACCTGCCACCCTCTTGGCTCCAGCCGCAAGCCTGGAGATGAAAGCTGCTACTGTCTGTTGGTCCAGGCAGCAGATTTGAGTCCCAGAAGCAGCAGAAAGGGTTGCTGTTCTGTTGGTATGTGCCGCCCAGGCAGCCCTGTGATTGAGAAGCTGAAGAGAAAGCTGCGTGGGGTACTCCGAGATGTTAGCCTGTGCTGTTTGTGTAGCGCACAGCTATTTGGAGCCTTTAAAGTGGAGATTTTAGGTGTGTAGGATCAATACATGTAGAGACTTTCCCAATACAATTACTAGGAAAGGGGGAAACGACTACAGTGACAAGTCACCAGAGCAGAGAAATCGAAGTGTCTAATGAAAGTGAGGAACGTCAGGGGAGGAAGCTTCCAGGGTTCCAGCTGAACTCTACAGCTACTAAACCGGCCCCCACAAAAGGACAAAGCTGATGGAAAGAGTTACTGCTTAAAGCCCCCACCCCACCCCCCACCCCACCCCGAATTTGAAAGAGAGACTGAAAGGGGCAATTTTCCTAGTCTCTGACCTGATGAGCCATGATTAAGGTGCGAATAAAATGGGAGCTGAAACTATTGTTCTACCTTATGTCATGTTTCTAGACAACTTAGTTATTATGAGGTCTTCAGCTCTCCACTTCACTGGGACAGATTCCCTCCTGGTGTTGAGGAATTACTGAGATGGGCTTGTCCTACAACTCAGTTCTTGAGTTTACTAATAATAAAATCAGATTGATAGTTGTCTTTGTGAGTGTCAAGGTAGTTTTAGGATAAGAATCCTGATTAAAGTCCATAAGGGCACATAAGATAGGCTCCTAGGACCATGGAAGATTTCTTTTCAAATTCATACATGAATTTGTATGTGATTACATACTTCCTAAGGCTTAATGATCTACAGGAAATACATTTTGTTTTCTGTCAGCATAGTTTTATCTTGTTTCTTCTCTAGTTGTAGCATTTTACTCTTTTTATATTTATTTTTTAGTTGTAGATGGACACACATTCTTTATTTCATTTTTATGTGGTGCTGAGGACCGAACCCAGTGCCTCACATGTGCTAGGCTAGCATGCTACCACTGAGCCACAACCCCAGCCTGAGTTGTAGCATTTTATATTGGTGGCCTACCTGGAATATTGGTAGATCTTGCTCTGAATTGAAAGTAGCTGTGAAATTCCCAGGTTGTAAGAGTAACATTGCAGGATGACTGAAAATGAGTTTGTGTGTTTTCTTCAACTGTTGGCAGTGTTCCTCTTTGGGAGGTGATGAGAACTGCTGGGATGGAGGGTTGTTTGCAGATTTGTTTATTTTCACCTGTAATCTGGTGCTTCTTTAGAGGGAAGCATCCTGAACTGCAATGTAGATAAAGCAAATGAGTTGTACTTAAGCAAAGACCTTGCCAAGACAGGGAGAGGTTTTACTGGGGCAATAGAGAAGAAGCCATCATCAGCATGGACTTTACATTAAAATGTCAAGGATCAGTCATTTTAATAGGCACTTGCCCAGAATGACATGGGCTTCTTTTTTCTTATTTTTTCATTTTAGATATGTAATGACCCTTAATATCAAAAGATGTTAACTCACACAGGGGGAGAATCTGGCTCCAATGAATTCTGAACAGCCAATCTTCATTTAATAGGCAATGTTCTTATCATGAATCAAATGTTGTTCAAATAAATTGTTTTAAATGTCACTGAAAATGATTTTCTAAACTAACATTTCACCAATCTTGATGCTTCCATTTTATGTTGGTAATGGAAATACATTTTATCGGTCTTACACTGATAAAGGCTTGGCAAGTTTAGCCAGAAGCATTTTAGAGGGATTCAGATAGCCCAGAGCCTTTTCAGAAGGCTTATTTTTGTAGATGCCAATTCATTTGTAAGCCAATAAATAATGCAGTTTGAATTCTGGCTATTGATCTTGCATCTGTTGGGCAGAAGCTTGTGGGGAGACTTACTGAACCTTGCAAAATGATATTTTTATCCCACTTACAAATAAGATAGAATTTTGAAAAGATTATGGGATTATACAAGTCAGCAACATTGAGATTAGTATTTTTATTATTATTATTTGTAGCAGCACTTATTCAAGCTTTTGGATGGGAAAAAAAAATACTGCAAAGCCATCTGTACCTAAAAGCTCACTTAAAATACAAAGTTGGGAAAATATTATTTATGGATGTGAGAATAGAAGCACTTCACTTATACCCCAGGGAACTGTACTCATAGATTTAGGCATCCTAAATTAATTTGAGTAAATATGGCTCAAGAATTGAAAATTGTTATAAGCTTTCTCTTTTAGAAAAGAAGTAGTCAATGTGCAACTCTGTTTTCTGCTCCCATAATTTTACTTAGTAGTTGATTATAGGTTATTGGATCTACCTTGTGCTAAGCTGATGTTTTTTTCCCATCTACTGCCCTGAGTTAACTACTTGATTGGGTAATCCACCTGCTGTTAGGTTTAACAAAAGCCTGGTTTGCTGTAACCTTCAGGGTGGTAAAATACTAAAGCTTGTTTATGATTTGGGATAAGTGCTAATAGGACACCCTTAGTTCAATAAAATTTTATAGTATATTTAGCACAGATTATTGTTTTCTTTCAGATTTATTTAAATATTGCTTTTTCCTGTGTAGTGGCACTTACATTTTTATGGTATATTTTTATACCACAGTTTTATTCCTGGTAGCACCATGTTGCTTTTGGTAACCAGCCTGGTGTGAGGGGCTATTTGAGCAGAGAGGAGGCTGACTGTGATTGGTTTGCTGCTGAACAGCCATAGTTTTTGGACAGAAGGGTTCTCCTAATGAATATGCAAATAGGAGCGATAGCTTTTTTTGGTTGTTGTTGAGTTTTTTGCTAAACTTGAATTTATTCTCATCACTATTTCCTTTCATGCTGAAATTAGTCCAAAATAGTAAACCTGGAAATCTTTGTAACAGATTAAAGAGTTTGCAGAAGAGAAAGAAACATTGCAATTTGATCATGGGCATTATTAGGCTGACTTGCCACAGGGTGAAAGCTAAAGGCCTAAATGAAAAGGCTCCCCAAGCAGTTTGTCTGTGTTCATCACTTCAGTCCCCAAGTAACTTAATTAGTCACTCGGTGGTCACTGCTCAGTCTGTGGACCCCCAACAGCTATGTCTGAACACAGGTCCGAAAGCATCTATTATGATGTCCTAGAAGGGAGAGCGGCTGAGCCGAGAGGGGCATCCAGACATTCCACAGAGCTGTTCAGCTGCTGGACCATCTGGAGGGAAAATCAAAGGCCTGGGTTAGGGGCTCTGGCATTGTGCTTATTTATTATTTGGGTTTCACTTGCTAGACTTTGTCTTCTTTTCACTCCCTCCAGCCCAGAACAGACGTCCCTGTTGGCTGGGGTACCATTCATTCAAGTTCCTTTCTGTACCTCAGATGCTGGAAAGTTCATAAGTTCACATAAGCACTTCATCCTGGCCTTGTGTCTGCACTCCATTATTCCTGCCACACCTCCAGCTATTCCTTTTGCAGTCCCAGTTGGTCCTGTAATTTCATCAGCCAGGGCAGCCAAGTGGAGCACAACAATGCAGATCTGTAATGGACATCCCTGTCAGAGTCTGCAGCATTTTGGCAGCCTTATTTTGAATTATTTTGGAAGAAAGATGTTCTGAACAATTGTCGTTATAGCTGGTTATTGGGTGGTAAATGTTTTGATTAATGATTCTGTGCATCTGCCTCTTATTTAACTATCCCTAGTTAGAACTCCTAAATATTACCCACCCTGGCCCTTTTATTCCAAAAGAATCATAAAGGTCCCAAACCACATGATTGGGAAGGTCCTTGGTGAGGAAAGGCTTAGGTTTATGGCAGGTTTCATAAAATTGGAATTGTTCTTTGCAATTTGAAGGATTTACCACTCGAGCCCAACTTTTTAAATCTCTAAGATTCCTGCCACTGATGGATGCCAGTTAGGCTTTGGCTCTGGAGTGCACTAGATTGTATACTTAAGTATTTATTTGGGAAGATTAATTGAACAATTATCATTTCCTCAGCTATGCCCATATTGATGATGAGACTCTTTATGATCATTCTATATAAAAATGTATTTTTTCCATGCCCAAATCCCAAAGGTGCATTAGGAAAAAAGCATGCTTATTCTATCTATGTATCCCAAGAGCCTTGCAGCCTGTACTCATTCAGTAAAGGGTTCAAGGGAGGGAGCAGGTAAGGATTTCACTTCTTCCCATTCTAATTTGGAAAAATTTGTGGTCAGGGAGTATTCCATGGTGGCTTCTCATACTGAGTACTGTTCAGCTGGCTGACACATAAAGGTGGAGGTTAAGTTTGTCAGTGGTATCATTCCAAGTGTGGTCCCGTTCATGTGTTCTTTGTGCATTGGAGGATAATTTATTGCCATACCAGATTTTAAGTTCAGCTCTACCCCTATATTAGTTCTGTATCCTTGAACAAATTGCTTAATTTTGCCAAGCCCCAAGTTTTAATACCTTAAATGGGGATTCTGCTTTGAAGAATGGGGGTGGTGGGGAGGGTATTAAATAAGATGATAAACTTGAAACGCTTAGCATAGGCCAGCTCATAGTGAATGCTCAGAGATTGCATAGGCCAGCTCATAGTGAATGCTCAGAGATTAATCACAGCAACAATAATTATAATAAATTCTTCTGAATTCTCAGCTACATTTCAGCCTCTCTGCTTTTATTTGATGTTAAATGATCAATAATCTTCCTTTGAAGATTGAGGAAGCATGAACATTACCTGCTGCCATTATCATTTAGAAATATAATGCTGTTTATATGCATAATACATTCAATGCCTGCTCTAAAGCTCTGTTCTATGACTTTCCACACTTCCTGCTTTGCTTCTTTGAAGGTAGATTTATGACTGATTGACTTAAGTTACTCACCTAAGTTTGTGCCTCCTTTGTGAGACTTGGGTGTTTTCTTGGTTGTTTTTCAGTTCCCCTCTTATATCACCTTTCTCTGGGATAAGCCATTCTCACTGCTTGCCATATTTAACCTTCAGAACAACCCTCCAGAGGGGTATTGTTATTCTCATTGGATAAATGAGAAGACCTGAGAAAGTGTTTTAGTACAGATTTTTCTCCAAAGTTTTATCCCATAACAACAACAAAATGTAGCTGCAGTTTGTGAATCCATTGGCTTAATTACTAACCCATTGAACTAAGCTTCAGATGGCTTTATATAGAGTGGTTTGGTAGTCACTGCTGACTCTGTACTTCTGCTTAGTATGTTCAAGACTAAAAATGCCCTTAAAAAAAGAACTGGAAGAGGGAAGTGGAGGTGTATGTGTGGAAGAAATAGGTATTTCAAATTTTTTCCTATGCTTGTTCCTACATCTCCCCATTCAGGGTAAGTCTCCTCTCAAGGAATGTCCATGTAGTAAGTCAGTACATGAGGTTGATCAAGTCCCTGGCCTGAAGAACAGTTTGAGGGAAGGCATAAAAGAAATAGAAGGTTTGGACCTTACTCTTAAGGAACTTTCTGCTAAGTGGGGAGGAAAAAAAAATTCTTGCACATGAAATTGCTGATGAACATTTGGAGAATAATATCAACCAGAAAAAAATACATTCTGTGCCAGATGAGTGCTTGCAGCTTGTCACCATGCATAGCAGCTCCTGGATGTTTTATTGTGAGCATTTGTTTCACAGGGGTGGGGCCTTCCCACCATTCAGTCCAAAGAATGTTTTCCTAAGCTTGGTATCTTAGGAAGGAGGGAGATGGAAACATAAGAAAGGAAGGCTGCTACAAAACAAAAGAAGTTCAATTTAGCAAAGTTCAGTGATCTCCCCAGAGTGGGGCATAATAGTTTATTAAATTCAAAGCAGCAGGCCAGTTGCATGCCTATAATCCCAGCAACTCTGGAGGCTGAGGCAGGAAGATTACAAGTTTGAGGTCAGCCTCAGTAGTTTGAGGCTCAGGCTAAGCAACTTAGTGAGACCCCTGTCTCAAGAAACATAAAGAGATGGGATGTAACTCAGTGGTAAAGCTCCTCTGGTTTAATCCCATCTATTTCTATATAAGTATATCTATAACTATAGATGGGATTAAACTAGGAGAGCTTTTCTACTGAGTTACATCCTATTTCTCTATATAGAGATAGATATAGATATAGAAGTAGTGTGTGTGTGGGATTGAACTCAGGAGCACTTGACCACTAAGCTACATCCCCAGCCCTACTTTGGATTTTATTTAGAGACGGGGTCTCACTGAGTTGCTTAGTGCCTCGATTTTGCTGAGGCTGGCTTTGGACTTGGCAATCCTCCTGCCTCAGCCTCCTGAGCCACTGGGATTACAGGCATGGGCCACCACACCTGACTAATCCCCAGTATTAAAAAAGAAAAGAAAGAAAAATTCAAAGCAGCACATCAGATTAGGACTTTTCAGTGTATTGTGAGTTCTGCTCTCCTTCATTGACTTAGATGGATAAATTGCTGCACCTTAAAAATAATTTTAAAAAGAGAAAGTGTTAGAACTTTTTTTTTTTCACTTTTGAGCTTTTAAATATTATGCAAAATCAAGCAAAGGTAGAATGTCTGTCTTTTCTGAAGGTGGTCAGATTACAACCCAGGGGACTGTAAACCTCAGACTGAGCCTGAGAGCCATAGCAACGCCAAAAATCCCAGAGCACTTTGGGGAATCTCAGCAAATCTTGGTTGACAATTAACTGGCAGACACTGAGTGAATCTCATTAGCCAAGCCTTGGCCTTGTCTAAATTCCTACCTCTTGTGACTTTACATAACACCTTTGTGTTCCTTTTCTGATGCTTTGATGTTTATATAGCACTCTCAACTTATTTTGAAAATATTCGCATAGTGATTAGTTAACCCAACAGACCAACCCTGGGAAGACAGCCAGAGCCAACAGCACCTTAGTAATGGGAAACTGCTAATAGGAGAGGAGACCTCCTCAAGAACAGGGACTTGGACCCAAACCATGGCATGTTGTTTTAATGAGTGGTCCTCATAAAAATTGAGTTGTATGGCAGAGCTGATCAGGACTCTTCTTCTGAATCCACCTAATTTTGTTAAGGTCGTGGAACTATTTGGGCTTGTCATGTTGTAAAGTTGTTTATGAACACACAGCAGACACAGCTGAGAGAAGCACTGGTTTGCTACAGAAAGCTCTTTTATCTTCATTACTGGCTCTGTTCAACATGCTAGCTTACCTCTTCCCCAGGTAATAATGATTTTCTCTATGGAACATCACCTCTAATTCAGAGTATTTTCTGACCCAGTGCTGGGTTTAGTTGAAGATGCTGCCTTTGTTGTTGGAGATGGATAGCAGTGCTGGGGATTGAACCCAGGGCTAAGCACATGTTCTTCTGCTGAGTTATACCCCAGCCCCTAGGCTGAGAGCTTGCTGTCTGTGGCTGAGATCACTGTCTCAAGGGTATGTGTTGTATTTGGCATCCATTACATCATAGTGAAGTTTCCTCCAGATGTTCAGGCTTCAGGCTTGCATCAAAATACCTAGCACATTAGAAATGAATAATTGAGCAAGAAAAAAAAAAACCAACCTATTTTAAAGCATGAAGTTCTTAGAATTTTATGATGTATATTTTTAGCAAAAATATGACTCAGAGCTATTGATAACTCTAAGTATTTGACCAATCTTAGGGAAAGTGGCAAAATGGAAAGCCCTGGGGTTGGGGTGAGACAGAGATGCAAGACAGGTTAACCAGGCATAAAGGGGTGCTCCAGAGAGTTCTGGTTCCCTAAGAGTCTCTGATTCACAGAAGCCAGTCTGTGACTCCTTTCAAACCTTTCTGTCACAAGGGTTGGAGTGGTGTTTTCCCCTTTCTCTAGGCAACTAAGCATTACCTAAAGCTCCCTGGGACTATGGTGAGCTTCAGGGAATATTCTTCCTGTCACACTTCATGTAATTGCACCAACAAAGTTAATTGAGTTGCTTTGTGAAGCTCTCATGTAAAAGGCATCTGGTCTCATGTAAACAGGGACATGGTTTGGTAGCAAACATGTTCAGCCAGTGTCTCTTGTAACTATTATGGGCGGCATCTAGCCTGAACGAAGTGGAACTAATCAGCTTGGCCACACTGCCAGATCCTAGCATCTGGGCAGGTTGTGTGGAGCATGCAGACTTGTGTGGAGGCTCTGGCTTGCACAGTTGGGTGGTGCTAACAGTTGGCTCATTTCACTGGACTGGCTGTCAGAAGCGGCCTTTCACCTTCTTTAAGTCTTGACCAGATGAACTGATAGGGAGAGAACCACTCGTGGGTTTGAATTTGATAAACCGGACATCCACCTAAGGAGCAGGAAGGAGAAGAGGGTGTCTCTCTGCCTACATGACCTGCTCCTCCTGGTAATGTCACCCCCAGTGTGATCAAGAGGTACCCCTGGTGTGAGTGTGCATAGGAGCTTTAACGGCCAAAATGGGGTCCTGGACTTGCCATGGGTTATGTCAGAAATAGAATGTCATACATAGAAGAGTGTTCCCAAGCAGCTAGTGGTGCCAGGAGAGATTGGTGCACCAAGGACTGACCTGCCCCAACCTGTCCTTGTCTCTGTCTTGCACAGGTGAGCGCTGTGGGCTATGGGATGGATGAGGTGGAGCAGGACCAGCATGAGGCCCGACTCAAGGAGCTGTTTGACAGTTTTGACACGACAGGCACCGGGTCCCTTGGACAGGAAGAACTCACTGACCTTTGCCACATGCTAAGCTTGGAGGAGGTGGCCCCGGTACTGCAACAGACACTGCTTCAGGACAACCTCTTGGGCAGGGTAAGATGTGAGGAAGAACTATGAGTCTGTGGGAAGAGGGGTGCGGTTTCTGTCCGGGTGCTGGGGGTGGCGCAAGCCCCATATGTTGCAACTTAGCCGTTAACTCGTTGAAAAGAAAAATGTAATGGCCATGAGCAGTGCAGTGTGCTTGGGTGACAAGAGTGTGCTTTAGTTTAGCTGTGGAATCATGTTGTGCACTGAGCGTCATAGATAGAAAAAAAAATATTTCCCACTTTTTGTTGTTATTGTTCTTTGTGAATCATTTCATTGACTCCACATTCATCACTGGGACAGAAAGGAGGAGGCAAGATTTCCATGGAAGATAAAGAAAACACAGCAAGAAAACCGCCCATCACAGGAAGAGCAGATTTCTGTTATGACTTTTGTTCCTGGTAAAACTATTTCTTGTGTGGATTGTTTCTGGGTGAAGTATTAATTAAACCTTCCACCCAGGAAGTAAGACAGGAGGGTAAGTAAATACAGTGTAGCTTCATTTAAAAACCAGCATGACTTGCTTCCAGCAGGGATGTGTGTGCGTTGCCAATGTTAACTTCTACAGTTGACAACAAATAGTCACGCTTTCCCCATAGATCTGCCACAGATGTGAGTGAGAGGAGAGAAGGGGATTCACATCCTCCACTCTTGTGCTGATAGTGGGAAGGACTTTTTATGTCAAGACCTGAGATTTTCTTCAATTTTCATAATTGTAATTATTGGATCATTTACAATGTAATACAACATTTACATTGCTTTGGGTACTCTTTTTTTAAAAAAAAAAAAAGTTGTAGATGACACAATGCCTTTGTTTCTTTCATTTATTTATTTATTTATTTATTTATTTATTTTTAATGTGGTTCTGAGGATCAAACCCAGTGCTTCACACGTGCTAGGCAAGCGCTCTACTACTGAGCCACAACCTCAGCAGAATCTTTGCTGTTGGTTTTTGGAATGCATGAAAATAAAAGGTTTGAGCTTTGTTGTTGTCATTGCTGCCCCTCTGTAGGCAGTAGTTTTTATCATGTGTAGATTGAGGAAGCAGTCATGAAGCTTAACTTTATTCTAGTGACTGAACTTTCTCTTCTTCATTTTATTTTCACTGTCTCTTGGCTGACAAGGTGGGTAAATAGCCTGAGATGCAATGTAGTGGTTGTCTATAACCTGAAAGAGACAAGAGCAGTGCTCATTTTGAGATTAATATAGAGGAAGTGACAGTCCCATGACTGTGGTGTCAAGAGCAATCCAAGTTCTTCACAAAACTGGGGCCATTCTTGGCCACTTTGGGGGATTAACTGCTTGTGAAGATATATGATTCCTAAAAAAATGCCAAAAATCTTGCTTTGAAAGCAATAAAAGTGGATGCTTTGAATATTCAGCCATTTGCTCCCCATCATATGGTGCACTCAAATGTTTTTGAGTTCTGCCTCAATTTTAGACAAGGTGGGGAGCAAAAGCGTGGCATCCCCCAGTGCGGTCCTTGAAGATCTCAGGGATATCAAAGGACATATCTGTTTTAATGCTATGAAAGCAGGAGAAAACATGATATGCCTGATGATTTCCTTGAGAGGGTTCCTCATAGTCAGCATTAATGTGGAATCCTCTGCTGCAAACAGACTGCACCTTGGCAGCAGATTAATAGTTTGCTCTCCAGATGTTGCACATATCTGCCCTCATTTGGTAGACTAAAACCAGGGAACAGCTATCGATTGATTTGTTAACAACTTGACACCACCAGCCTGCTTTTTATGTTTGATATTTGCCTGAATAATGAATACCTAAGTGGACTATAGTGTGATATTTACTTAGTGAGCCAGTGATAAAAGTTAAATAGATGTATGCATATTGATTTCATGTGGGAGGTCCCTGGTGATTGTCTTGAGAGCAGTGTTGGCATGAATTAACACACTACTGTTAAATTTGCATTTTTTATGGAACTGAATTATTCTCAGATGATCACATAAACTTGGCCATATGCTGTTAAGATATCCTATATGGTTTATGATTTTAAATGATAAAGAAAAAAATCCTTAGAATTCACTGGAGCAATCCAAGTGCTCTCACCTTCATGTATGTTGAGTATGGATCAGAGGAGTTGTTTTTAATTAATACAAAATTTTTTTAAGTGACACATAGTAATTTTACATTACTTATGGGGTATAGTGTGGCATTTTAATACATGTATAAGATATATAATCATTAGATCAGGGTAACTGGCATATCTGTCACCGCAGGCATTGATCAATTCCTTTGTTAGGAGCATTCAGAATCCTTTCAGCTATTTTGAAATATTAAATTAATTGTTATCAGCCATAGTTATCACATAAGTTGTTTTTAATGCCAGTCATCTTTTTTCTCTTTGGAAGGTATTTGTAGAAAAGCTTTCAAGGGTTAGTAGCTTGGTTTAATAAAAAAGGGGAAAAGGTAGCATGACAAATCTGCATATGCTCATCTATTCATAAATTCAGCAAATATGAATTGTGTGTGTCCTGCATGTCAGTCATTCCACTAGTCTCATGGTATTGGTACAGTTTATTTATGTTTATTATAGGCTGCAGTTCTCCATTAAATTAGCTTTTGAATGCATTAGGACCCATCAGCTTCCTGGATACTTATGACTTTAATTTTATGTTTTAAATCTTAATGAGCATACTTTTTAGATGCAATAAAACTTCCAAGTTTTATCTCTATTGGAATTAGGCAGAATTCTTTTTTTTTTTTTTAAATATTTATTTATTTTTTTAGTTCTCGGTGGACACAACATCTTTGTTTGTATGTGGTGCTGAGGATCGAACCCGGGCCGCACGCATAACAGGCGAGCGCGCTACCACTTGAGCCACAGCCCCAGCCCCAGAATTCTTGAAAAAGAAATAAGAAAGTAAAAAAGCATTTTCTCCCTCAACCAAGAATATGAGTACTGTCTATTTATTTTTGTATTTGACAGTCCATCTGCAATAATATTTTTTAAACCTAATGTTTCTTTTAATAAGTGTTAAGTAACTCAAATCCACTTGCAATTTTTATGCATAATAGGTCATTTCCTCCCAAATCATCTTTCAAATCATGTGTATTTCTTTATAATTTGAGTCCATATTCCCCTAAGCAAGGTGGTTACTTTACAAGTGTTTGAAATGCTTAATGCTTATCGATTTCTGATTGGAAGGAAAGGGGACATTACTGATTTGTGTTTCGTATTAGATAATCTGAAGAGTTCATCCATCTCTTTATCATCAACCAAGCACCTGTCAGGTGGGTAAGGCCCTGACACAAGGGGCTTCTTAATGCCACTGAGGAATTTAAAGTCTAATTGGGTAGTGTAACTGGCAGGTGAATACTATAGGGAGAAAGTACTATAAAATTTTTAAGAAAGAGAATCATGTTAGCTCTCTTACTGGGCCAAAGTATCATTCAAGCAATTGATACTAAACTGTATGTGCTTCTTGTTTCTTGTTCCTTTCAAACAATCCTCCCTCTCTTTTCCCCCTCCCCCTCTCTTCCCCACCTCTTTCTCTCTCTCTCTTTTTTTTTTTTTTAAGAAAATAGGACATAAGTTGGGCATGGTGGCACATACCTGTAATCCCAGTGGCTTGGGAGGCTTAAGACAGGAAGATCACAAGTTCAAAGCCAGCCTCTGCAACTTAGCAAGGCCCTAAGCAACTTGGCGAGACCCTGTCTCAATATAAAAAATAAAAAGGGCTGGGGAATGTAGCTCAGTAGATTAGCACTTCTGGGTTCAATCCCTAATACATCCCCCACATCACCCTCAACCCCCCCCCCCCAAAAAAAAAAAAAAAAAAAAAAAAAAAAAAAAAAAAAA
>NW_025999900.1:10515906-10541818 GCF_001458135.2 Marmota marmota marmota
CCCCCCCCCCAAAAAAAAAAAAAAGAAAAGAAAATAGGCATAAAAAGAAGATAGTTTGCTTTGGTATTGTTGAAGCCCTTTATTATATTCAGTTTTAAAAATGCATTTCCTTTTTTTTATTGTTACATACCTACTTTAAGAAAAAACAGCTCCCTGAAGTTCTAAAGTGTTTCATTGCTATGTCATTACTTTAATATGAATTTGAATGCTAAAATATCTCTCTGTCCTTATTCCCACTCTTTTGAATGGGAATAAGCCACTTGGCAGCAGAACTCACCATTGGCTTCCAAATAAGATGTGTGAACTTGGGCCATCAAAGGCACTTTGAAATTTTTAGTATTAAAATTTGATAGCTATACAAATATATAATTTAGCTCAGCTTTCTACCTTTCATTTCAAAGTGCTTGTGGTTCTTTTATAAATGTCATGATTAATTTCAAATGGTAGATTTACTTCTTTGTTTCCAGTTCATTAAGAGCATTTTAAGGTTTCTTTCTTTAATATATATTTAATCATTTGAAGAGTAAATCAGAAATAGAGAAGTGCTTTTAGGCAGTGATTATTTGGACTTGTTCTCTGTGTGCAAAATTACACTTCATCATCAATCACCGCCTATTTTTTTGTATCTATCCTGTGATCATGCTACTATATCATATTATTGATCTGAGACCTTTCGAACCTACTGCAGGGAATGGTAGAAATGTTCCTTGCTGCATTTCTCAAATGCCTGGCCCTTTGCCTTTTTCTTACTCTTAAACTATCACACTTTAACCTGTAGCAGTGAGGATTATATGTGTGATTCCGTTGGTCTTGTGACTCCAGGTGAATTATCATTCTCCTTCTGAACAGGAGTCTCATTTGAGGTTGATCTGAACTCCTGTGGGTCTGTGGTTCTGCATTTATAAAAAGTCTTTCTAATGAGGGAGTTATTAGATTTGCGTCTATTTTATGTTAATGCTTTCTTGTCAAACTCATTGTGAAATTTACTTAGGTTTTGAGTACCTTAAGTTCTTAAGTCTCTGAGGTGTTTTATGTGACAGGAAGCAAGGGGGGAGGGGGAGCTATTGGGAAGGCCTTGAACTCTGTAAAAGCAGGAAGGGTCAAGCATTAGACAGCCATTGTCTTCAATCTACTTTATTTCAATAATGCCCATGTCAGAGAAGACATGGTCAGGAATGCTCTTTAGATTTCACCAATATTCCACTGATACTTTTATGGTTTGCTTCCTGTCCGCGTAATGTTATTCAGTGTCAATCACAGATTTTACCTGACAGGGTTCATCTGTATGATGAAGAAACCCAGCACTTGGAGAGAATTGTTCAAGGTCAGACAATTCATTTGAGACAGTTCCACGTGGGATACTGGAGTTCCAAGACCCTGCTTTTAAATGTACATATTCAGTTTCCTCTAATTCCAGTATGCAAAAATAAGTCTCATTCTTTGTTCCCCTCTAAATACTATCAGCACCACCACCACATGGAGACTCTGTTCTATTAGAGCATGGTCTTTGAGGTGAGACCTGGATTCAGGTACTGGCTCTTGCTGTTTTTTAGCCATGATGGCATGTCATCTTAAATACTCCGAGCCTCAGTTTCTTCATCTGTATAATGGAAATATAATATGTTCCTTGCAAGATTGCAGTGAAAGTTGGTTGAGATTGTGTGTGCATAATTTTATCATAGAGCCAGGAAAAATTGTTTACCCACCATATCTCACTGTACATTCCTCTTCTCCACCCACTACATGCCCAGAAGGGGTCCTCAATAAATAGTAACTTCAAAGTAATGTGTTTCTAAGAAAGCTTATTAGAATAGAAAATGAATTTGCTAGAAGTTGTCTTGGTTTGGTGGTGGTTTGTGTCCATTTCCATCTTTAGGCAGGGTTAGTCACGGAGAACAAATTCATATAGTTAGTTTTAAAAATCTACCTTTTAAAAAGGTCTTGGCCTCCCTACACTGTCTGCAATAAATGACTGCTGGGCTACAATAGCCCAAAGACTTCATTTAGAATAAAACATTTCATAACTGAATCTTTCACTGTAAAACTACATCTCTTCGTCAGTGTATGTTATTTCTCCTTGCATAATGCTATGAATATTATTTTCCTATACATTGACCTTCTGATAAGTCTATATTTCTATACCCATTTCCTAACAATGTTATGAATACTCTCTTGTTGATTTCCCTTTGTATTACTAGATATAAACCTACTAAATTTAATGACAATTGCCTGGACTTTGCCTTGTTTAATAAGCTCACTTCATTAAACTAAGTTCTCTCACTCTGGGTCTGTTTGAAGTACTGCCTATATACATGTGCAAACTGGGTGCATTTGATCTCCATGATTGCTCAAGGTGATTTTATGCAACCTTTGGTTCCTTATTCTACTTCCTATTGAAGGTTTCTTTGTGGTTTGAATTAGCATTTGCTTCTTGTGGGGCATTTAAACCTCTTTTTTCCCCCCAGTAACGCAAATCTTATTTCTTAAAAAAGCATTCATACAAAATGTAGAGAGGAAAAATGATGAGGTAAATTCTATTAAGCAGTGGTGACACCTGACAAAAAAATATCAGACTTGACTAGTCTTCCTGTTAATTTAGTTTAAATGTCATGTGTGTTTTTAGTCAGTCCTGTAATTTTCCCATTGCTGCAAACTGCCCTTTGAGGCATACAAGATATGGAGATTCTTGTAAAATGAATGGCAGCAATTATTATTCAAATGAGGAGGTACAACCAGCATGTGCACAACCTTGAAGCTTGTTACCCTGTGAGATTTAATTGCCTTGTGTATTTGTGAAGATTTCTAAATTTTAACATAATACAATAGTAAAGCTCCCTGGGATAAGAAAAGTGTTACTTAAAAATTCTGGTTACTGAACATAGTCAGCCCACTCTTTATGTGATTCTTCACAATAGAGGGCATTTGTCAACATTTTGGTTCTGGGTTGTGCCCTGGGGGCTTTTTTGCCACATCAGTATTCATGAGCTTTGATGGAAAATAGCAATCACCTGCCTCTATTAGAGAACTATCTCCTTGAATCAAAGATGTGGCATTTACTGCTATTTAAAATCCAGGGGCCCAGTGTCCACATGCCCTTGTAAGAAAGAAATAAAGATCAATGAAAGACTTAAAGCTACTCCAATTATTTTTATCAGCTGCTGAATAGTATCTGGTCTTGGGGATTTTTGTTATTATTGAGGAAGGAGGGGGACAGCTAGAAAAATGTTATTAGATTATGAAGAACCTCTGAGTTAATAACCACATAGATGCTTTTTCTTCTAAAATGAGGCTTATTTAACTATATCATTAGTCCATTTTGAAAACGTTTAACTCCATCTGTGAATATCTTAGAGCAGTCAAAACCTATCCCAATTTCCTTCCGTACTGGCCCAGTAGGACATGCTGAATTACCAGAGGCCTCTGCTGGCTTGTTTGTGTCTCTTTCAAGGCACTTACCAGATTCTTGTTTGTAATAATGAATGCACTTTTCTTTTTTCTTCTGCATGTCACTCTCCTATTTTCCTAGAATCTAGAGTGCAGCTGATAAACTTCCGAGGTTATGCATCTTTTTGATGACTGATCCCCTGTTGCCATCTTACACCCAGCTGCTCTGTATGAAGGGTAGGGTTTGACTTGCAGCAGCAGGGGGTTTCCCAGAGAGGTCAGATCAGGAGGGAAGTGGGTCTGGGTCAGGCTGGGCCTTGAAGAGGCCCACCAGAAGACCTAGCTTACTTAGGGTCTCTAAGCCACCCCATCACTTTCAAGACACATGGCCTCAAGCACGTGCCCTCTCTGCGCTACTTCTCTTAAATTTTAAGGGGGTAGGGGCAATCTCTGTTTTGACTATCTCACATGGATGTTGTGAAGTTGAAAGGACAAAATTTCCAGGAAAGAATGAACTTTCAAAAATACTCCCATTCACTTGGTATTATTCAGGACTCATGTTAATAAAATGTTCTGGTTAACTGGAGATAACTGGACCTTTTACCCCATATAGTGACAGATGAGAGAGAGAGAGAGAGAGAGAGAGAGAGAACACACACAACATGTTGACTACTGGAGATTTTTGAAGTTTTATCCTATCAAAGAATAATTAAACATAACTTAGATTGTCCCTGATCATAAAATCTTCTTGATCTATCAGCTTTTCTTTTATAATATAATAGAATGATACCCTGAGGATTCCTTCAGTAGCTTATTAATCTTTATCCCAACACTAATGACCACGACCTATTTTTGAGTGGACATGCCATTTTTTTTTTTTTTAATCAGTTCTGTAGATTTAAAAATGGTGGTTGGGGTTGTGGCTCAGTGGCTGAGTGCTCACCTAGCACATGAGAGGCACTGGGTTTGATCCTCAGCAACACATAAAATAAGTAAAATAAAAGTATTGTGTCCAACTATAGCTAAAAAACTTTTTTAAAAAATGGTTTTTAAAGCATAAAAATATTACACATCACTTTTGTTTGAAGGAAGATAGCTAATGTCTTTTCTCAATTCAAATATGTCAGTAGTTACTTCCTGGTCTTACCTTGGAATGCCCCTTTCTTTTATTTGCTACTTCTGCTCTTTAGTGGGTTAGGAAGCAGATAATGAAGTTTCTAAAAAATCTGGTAGTGTAAGAGTAAGGAGATCCTGTGTTGGTCCTGTGGCTGTTCCTAGGCAAGAGCTCAGGGCTCTACGGGGCCCTGCTTAGCCTTACACCTCCCTTGTAAGTTTCCTCATTTTCTGTTGGACTCTAGGTAGATGGAGTTACAGGATGAACAGCCTTCATATGCATGAAGTTTGTACCATCTCAAGCATTTTTGTGTTTGTTATGCCTTATTTTTTTTCTTTTTTTTTTAATTTTAGTTGTTGATGGACCTTTATTTTTCTCATTTATTGGTATGCGGTGCAGAATCGAACCCAGTGCCTACCACTGAGCCACAACCCCAGACCCTGAGCCACAACCCCAGGCCTATTATACCTTATAAAAGGGAGATTTAGGCCTCATATAAAGTCTTGGAAGTACAAATTATGTGTGCATTATCATTTGTCAGGGGAATAAAATTGAAGTATGTAAACCCCTGGGTGACCCTCACCACTGCCATCTACTGAATTGAACTGTGTCAGGACACAATTCAGAAGGGCTCTTTCCCGTTGCCCTGGCCAAAACTTAGACCATTGAAAGATCCTAGGGAGACCTACAGAGTCAGTATGAAGGATTTGAAACAGGAGCCTGCCATTCAGCTTGAAGCCAGGGTAAGTTTAGGCTCATTCAGGTTCCTCCATGAATATCTTAGAGCAAGAAACCAGAGTTGGGCGTCCCACACACAGCAGACCAGATCAGTTCCTCTGGTTCTGGGCAATTCCACAGGTCCTGGGGCTGGGAGAAGGTGGGCTCCCAAACTCCCTGCTCCATCCCACCCTTCCACTCATCTATCTCAACTGCTCCCACAGTCAGCTGCTTCGCTTCAAAATGTAGGCCCAGTTTGACTGTAATAGTGGTGGGAACAGTCACCCCCACTATTAGTAGTATTAACTACCACTTGTGGGATACTTAGGAAATTCTAGGGTGTTCTAGACATTTTACATGGTTTTCATTTTATCTCTCTAACACTACTATTGTAATAGATTTGGAAACAAGAATGCCTTTGCTAAAAGCTGTGACCTCCTGGGTCTACTGAGCCCTACAGGTTTTGTATCTGTCTTCTTTATTTCCTTAAACTTTGGGTTGGGTCCCTGCTCAGCTTTGAACATAGGCATGTTCATCAACTAAGGAGTACTTATTTAAAACTAGTAATACAAGGTTTATTGGTCCTAAATTTAGCCAACATGTCTCATCACTCTTCAAGACTGAAGCCAAATTTGCAGGGAAGTCTATGGCATGCAGTTTCAGATCTCTGGAGTAGCACCTAGAAGTTTTAAATCCTGTCCTACACCTTCCAGGAACACCAGGAGCAGTCACTTCATGAGAATTGAGTTGCCACTTTCCAGGATCACAGGTCTGATGGATAAACATCCAGAACCACAAGTATAAATTGCCCCTCAGAGTGATAGTGGCTTCTCTGGTGCCACTTCATGGAACCAGAACTGAAAGAATGATCAACCAGACAAGTTTGACCAAATCTGTTTAATTATGCCTACCTCTTGACCCCCAATCCTTCCTGTTTGAACCTAAAGCACCCATCAGTGCCCAAGACAGGGCTGAGATGCTAGATCTCACACTTTGCCTTCCCATTATGGCCGTATTAACTAAAGCTCCCTTTGCTACATTTCACCATGACCTTTTCCGCTTGTTTTTTTTTTTTTGGGGGGGGGGGGCAGGTTGGTTGAGCCTGGTTAGTTAGGACCCCAGAGTCAGGGCTCTAAGTTAGAATGCTGGTAACATGATGAGGGAGGAGTTACTCTAAAAACCATAAAATTCATACAGTGCTGTTAGCATAGTACCTGCCTGACTCCTTTTGATATTTCCTGAGAGCGGAGTTCCATGAAGCCAAGTCTTTTGTCACTCTTGTTCTCTGCTGTATCACCAGTGCCTATTTAGATGAAACAGATGGGAACTCATTTCTTATCCTCACCAGTGATCTAGTTCTTCTTTGTACCTTCTGAAATGTTCCAGATTTGTGCCATGTATCTGACAGTGCTTGACACATAGCAGCTACTCAATAAATATTTGTTGAGTGAATTATATTATTTGATAGATATCCTCAGTTTGACAGATGAGCAAAGAATAGCTCAGAGAGGTTTAGCAGTTTCACAACAGGAAGTGATCAGCAGCACCAGAGTTAGAACCTGGACCTGCCTGACACCAGAGCCTCTGTGTGTCCTTCCAAACCCTCTGCTGCCTGCCCTGGGAAAAGGAATACTTCTGCTAGGAATTAGGAGTTGCCCGTTAAGTGGCCCGGATGGGAACGCTCCTGGGTATGGGATGTTTATGAATGGCTGGTAGGGAAGATGGTGTTGCCATGTGAACTAGAGCTGGGGTACACTGTGCTTAAAGCCCATTCCTGAAACTAAGACCACAAATCCTCCCTCCCAGGGGTTTTGAAGTAATTTGTCAGTTGTGAATCCTGGTTAGCAGAGCTTGCATTTCTGCAACTGTTTAACTGTCCATGGGTTGTATCCCACTATCTCTTTAGCAGATGCCCTGCCTCCCATGACAGACTACTGTGGCTCCTTTGATTGTTGATTTTTCAAGACCATAAATCTAACTTGAAATTTGCCAAGAGTATATAGATCCTAAATGTCCTCATGACAACAAGCAGTTTTAAAAGTAATAAACCTATGAGATGATGGATATGTTAATTAGATTGGTTATGATGATTTTTTTTACAGTATATAAATATATATCAAGCCACCAGGTTGTACACCTTAAATATATGCAATTAAACATTTTTAAAAATATGTAACGTTCAGTCTAAAAGAAATATGATTTGGGGAAGTAATTTTACTTAATTAAAATCATGTGGTTGGGAAGTCACATATTCCTTGGAAGTGTGTGGTAAATTGTAAGCAAACACAATTTTATGACATAAATGAAGATGGATTCTTCTCCTTTGCTTTGATTGCACAGGTAATATCTTATCTGATTTTCCCCCATTGTTTAGATAACTAATAAGGTTTCTTGCTTTTCCAAATTTAACTAGGAGGTGTTTTTTAATCTGTCACCTATGTTTAAGCCTCTAGGCAGTGTTTTGTAATGACATCCAGAAAAATCCACAGCAGCAAAGGTTGCAACATTTATCAGACTTTCATTTTGTATTTATCTATGGAGTAAATAGGTGCCACATTATCCAAGAAGCCTTATGATGAGAAGAACTACCATCTCTTCTTCCTGTCCCTTTAGTTGAAGTTATAGAAAAATCTAGCTGGCCAAAAAGAAAATTGTTTTATGTTTTTAAGCAAAATAATATCCCAGTTCTGACTATTTCCTTAAATAAGACAGATTCTTTCACACTGCAGTCAAGGCATTTGTATTATTATGGATTCATGAAAATTATTCTCAAGATTCTCTTATCTCCTGATTTGCTATTGACTTATGCTTGTTTATAGACTCTTGGGCAACTGGGAGATAAATTATTATATTCCTGCCCCAGGAAAGACCATAGTCCAGTCATCCTCAAAAGAAAGCTTACCTCTTCTAGAATATCTTAAGAGCTAAAACTTTACTTGGGAAGTTTTTCCTAATATCTAACCTAACATTTTTCTTTTCTGTTCTTGTTTGAAAAAATAAAAGAAGCTAAGAGTTAAATACACACACACAAACATACACGTGTGTGTGTGTGTGATTGATATATATATCTTTTAAGCTTTTGAGCTTTTAAGAGGGTTTTGCTGTACAGCTTTTTCCCTTGGGGGTTGAATAAATATCAATGTTGATATAATACTAATTTGTTTATGGCACTGAATATCAAAATGATCAGCCCATTGTCCCTTCTGTACTTTAGAGAAATGAAGAAAAAAGGGGACAAAGGTGGGCAATGACTCAATTCAAGGCTGTCAAGATGGGAACAAACTCTTCTGGTACCTCATAGATATCTTGGCACTGTGGAAATGATTTTAAATTTTTTATTTTTATTTTTTAGGTGCATTTTGACCAATTCAAAGAAGCATTAATACTAATCTTGTCTAGGACTTTGTCTAATGAGGAGCACTTTCAAGAACCAGGTAAGGGCACAGATGTTCCTCTTCTACATTCCCTTTGAAAGTTGTCCAGGGAGGGTTGGGATTGTGGCTCAGTGGTAGAGCACTCACCTAACACATGTGAGGCCCTGGGTTCGATCCTCAGCATCACATAAAAATAAATAAATAAAATAAAGGTATTGTGTTCAACTACAACTAAAAAATAAATATTAAAAAAAAAAAAGTTGTCCAGGGAAAAATGTGGGGACCTTGAAGCATGTGTGTGAAGGATTTGGGACATCTGCCTTTCACAGATTGAGCAGTTATTTCCAGTGACTTCTTTCTTTCGATATTGTCATAAAAGCCTTGCAGCTGTTGAACACTAAAATGAGACTTCTCCACTATAGCAGCGTATTATGGAAAAATAATTGGATTGTTCCTAGGCAATATGTCATATGGTATGGCAGTAACTCACTCCTGGAATGAATGGGGAGAAGCTAAATGGTGACCACCCTCATTCTTATTTCCTGTGTACATGGAAGCCTGTGATTTGGGGGACATTTTTCCTGAAGAAAGATTCTGACCTAGAGATAATTCTTTTTAGTCTCAGTGAGTGGCTAGGCCTTTGCTACAGACATTACCATAGGCATTTTTATTATTATTTATGTCTCCTCCTTTCAAATGTTAGCTCCTTGAGGGCTGTGTATTCATTTTTATGTTTCCAGTGTCTAGAAGAGTGCTCAGCACATAGTAAGTAGTCAATGAATGTTAAGAAATAAAAGACTTCACTGATTTTTTTTTTTTAAAGTACTGTACATTATGAGACGCATTGCTATTTCAGGTATTTCTTAAAATTTGTTGTCAGCTACTGTCACGTACATCTAAAAAGAATAAATTAAAAAAAATGTTTCCAGATAAATTAAGATGCCATTGATTTTGAAATATGATCTGATTTCAGTGTGCTCAATTCTGGTGTTGGAATCAATAAAATATGGTAAATATTTAAGAGGGAAGTCTAGACAGTACAGAAATTTGTATCAAAGTACAGTCTGGTTTATCAAATCAGTGGCTGTCATAGGCTAGATGGAGGGATTGATTAAAACTCCTACATGATGGAATTTTGGTTATGATAAAACTTATATCTCAATAGTAATGTTAATTTACATGATTATGTGAGCTTTTTCCAACCTGTAGATTGTGCATTAAAAGGATGAAATTTTCTCAAAGTAAATGTCATCACAATAAACCTGACTTAAAAAAAAAAAAGAGAACATCAAAAATACAATGAGGTTTGAGACCAAGGAGAAATCATTGACATTTTTGTGGCTACCAGTACATGTTCAGTGTGACCTATTTAGATGAAACAGATGGGAACTCATTTCTTATCCTCACCAGTGATCTAGTTCTTCTTTGTACCTTCTGAAATGTTCCAGATTTGTGCCAGGTATCTGAACTCTGCCTTCCACAGTGTCTTGGATTATGGACTGTGTCCCCGCTTTTGCTGATGCTCACCATCCCTAGGAAGGCTAGTCTCAACTCTGAGGCTTGCCAGCACTCTCCAGAAGCCCCCAGTGAGCCTGAGCAAGAGGGTATTACACTCTTTGAGATTTTTCCAGACAGGTGGTAAAATTTCTGTAGGTGACTACTACTGGAATAAAGGATGTTTGTTAATTATGGGATGTCACATTTTGTTGGTATTTTTACTTTTTAAAGGTAAATTTTTTCATCTTTATAACAATTACACAAGATCTAGGAACTCTGATAGGACAATGGTGATATCACTGCTGGTGTACATTTCAGTTCATATGAACATAGGTAATAGAGACATAAATTCAGCCTTCTCTGGGCTGATAATGTGATTTTGTATGGATTTGGGAGGGGTAGACCTGCTCCTAGTCCACATGGTCCTTTCACCGCCTTTTCTTCAAAACCTGTGCTGTCACCTGCCAGAAAATTGTCATAATAAAGATAGAGATTTATGGTGATCATAGATGTGGAGGTTGCCCCCTAGACTTGTGCTGGGTTGTAATATAAGCAATAGACTGAGCTAGAACATGGCTATTTGAGCTTGGTCACAGCAGGAAGTAAAGCAGATATATCAAGCTGCTGATGGTGATTTCACAGTTATGTGTGTATCTTGCTGCTGTGTGGGCAGAGGTTATGATTTGGACCAGTCTCCCAGGATAACACAGAAGAGATTTTTATAGTCTTGCCATGTGCCCTGTCCTTGGGGTAGACTGCAGCAAGCTTTGTGATAGAACTACTGCTCCCAAATCAGTGTAAAGCAGCAGCAAGACACCTTCTGATAGCATTTCAGCCAGGATTTAAATGACTTCCCTAACATTTGTTCTGCTAGGATAAAATCTAGAATTGAGTCTGTGCCTAAAGACTATTTTATCTAATAAGAGACATGAATCAGCCCTTCCTCCCACATTCCCGGCTTTGTTCTAAATATCTCTGCTTTGTTTTTGTCCATCTCTCCCTGGCTTCACCAGTTGTTCATGAGGATCAAGCAATTCTTTCCCTCAAGCATTCTTCTAACCACTCTCACTGACTGGTTTGGGTGGGCAGAGACAGAAAAGAGTAAGGACTCCAATGCAGTGCATCAGGAAGCCACCTGAGTTTCAGCTTTTCCTCTCCCTTTATAACAATAACTGTCCCTTAAATAACAGACCATTGCATTTTAGAACTGCAGAGATCTCTGCAGTTTTATCATAGAACAAATTGAAGCCTAAGGAGGAACAGAGCCTAATTGAAGTGTCACAGATAATAGCAGAGGAGAATGCTAATATTGCATCACCTGGGTACCAGGGACGTACTGGGTTTAGGTTAAAGATTTTTAACCTTCAAAGGATGAGTTGGTCCTCAGTCAGTGCAGCCTGGCCCAACAAGTCTGCCAAGTAGCCAGAGGCATCAAGAAGTGAATGAGAATGTGTTGCAGATGATGGTTGGTGACAGGGATACCTTTGTCCTTCATTGTTGGGTGCTCAGTACTCATGTTTTACCACAAGGGCCAGGACTGTTTTTGCCTTGGCTTTTAAAATCAGTGGTCCTGATATACTTGAAGAGAAAAAGCTGCCCTTAAACAATAGAAGGAGACTGAAAAAATAAGAAGGCCATAGTGATAGCCCATTCATATTTTATAACACTTAGGATTTTTATGAGTTAAATTATCAGATGCCATACCAGGCTGTAATACAGAAAAGTCAACTTGATAAGACAGACAGAACCTTGAGCTAGGAGTTAGGAAACACTGACTCAGCCCCTCTGATCGTGTGCCCTTACATGTCTCATCTCTGTGGTTTTCAATCAGCTCCTATCTAAAATTGGTCATATTAGAAAATACCTAAAATCCCTTTAAGCTCCAAGATTCAATTGTGTTGTCTTCTAATATCTAAATGACATTATCTAAATCTCTGAAAAAAGCTAGCTTTTGTGTTTCTATAAGATTTTACCTAACATAAATTGATACTCTAAAGTGCTTCTTCCTAAGAATGAATGCTCAATATCTTTTACATTCCTCTAATAAAAGAAATTATTTATATAGAACAAAAACAAAGATCTAATGGGATTTCAAAGGCAATGAAATTAAGTCGTTATTTCCATAGTCTTTGGCTCTGCTATTTATTACTTCTCTGAGGTTTTAAAATGAGAAGTTGTGAACTAGGTTACTTTCAACATCTTATAACTCTCTTATTTGTGATTTTAAGACTCATTTTCCCCCTAAAAAGCAATAACAATAATAACTCAATAAAAAATGCAAGATTCCAATAAGTTCAGAAGAATGGACTACAAATGTGGGGGAGTCCTTTGTAAGTTTCAAACTGACCAGCATTGCCAGTGGCATAGTTCCCCTCATATCTACATGTACAATTTAATTTTTAAATTATTTTTCTGGAATAAGAGAGGTGCAACAACTTAATTATTACCTCTTCATTCAATTTGTGACGGCTCTGGATTATTGCATTTTGTAGTGGAAATGCTGCCACAGGCTCTCAGCTACATGGCATCAGCATGCTAGCTGAATCTAGTCCCCAGAGATTTTGCTCTTATTTGATGCATCTTGCATTAGATTTCTGTTTTATAGTAGATGTTAGCATAATGCAGGAAGCCCTTTCCCTGATATGGTTCGTTGAAAGTGTCTTTCCTTTGTTTATTGGAGGGAGAGAAACTCAGGTTTGGAAAAGCCAACTGATTAGAAAAGCAGGGCTGGGCAGTGTTGTGGTGAAGGTGATTGTTTTGTTTTGTTTTGTGACAGACCTTCCTAATTCCAAGAACTGCCCTACTCACAATTATTTTTCTTGTACTTTGAAGAAGCCATCAATATAATAAACAGTTATCTTTTCATTCACTTAGTAAATGTACTGTGAAGCAGGTTCTATGGTAAGTCATTGGGTTCAATCTTGATTTGCAGCAATGGAAGATTTGTATTTGCATCTCTGAAGTCTGGCTAACATCTCTGTTTTGGGGAGGCATTACACACAGATAGTCCAAGAGACATGTTTTGTGTCCTCTGTTTGGCTAAGTAAGATAAGTGAGAACTTAATCCCTGTTCTCCTGGTGTTGGTGACATGCTAATCGTGAGGACCAGAAATTTTTTCCAAAAGAGTGAAATAAACCATTACCCCCAATTATAATACAATGAAAGAAGGTGTTAAGAATGTATTTTTTATGAATGACAGTAGAGGGGGCAGAGAGAGAAGAGGGGAGGGGAGGGGAGGGGAGGGGAGGTGGGATAGCAGAGGATAGGAAAGGCAGCAGAACACAACAGACACTAGTATGGCAATATGTAAATCAATGGATGTGTAACTGATGTGATTCTGCAATCTGTATATGGGGTAAAAATGGGAGCTCATAACCCACTTGAATCAAAGGGTGAAATATGATATATCAAGAACTATGTAATGTTTTGAATAACCAACAATAAAAAATTAAAAAATAAAAAAAAATAAAAATAAAAGAAAATAAAACATTTTTCCATTCACAATAAAATCATGTTGATGTTTTGCCATTTTTGCTTTAGAATTTTTAAGAGAAACTATGCTTTCATTTGAAGTTTCCTTCTATCATTTCCATAAAAACTACATAGCATTTCTCTTTTTGGATTAAAATTATGTAAATGATACACCCACTAAATATTGTTGAAGTAGGGCTTCCTTTACTGTGAAACATTTTTCAAAATTCAGATTCCTGAATCCTACCCAGATCTAACTAATCACAGTCCCTTGGTGGAAATGTCCAAAAATAGGCAATATTCTCAATATTTTCAAAATCATTTTTGGTGTTTTAGAACATTGATTTGGGAGCCACTGACACAGAAGATGAACTGGTGGGAAGGGAAAGCAGAGGCAGGAAAAAAAAAAAAAAGAATGTATTTTTTAATATTTATTTTTTGGTTGTACACAATACCTTTATTTTTTTTGTTTATTTTTATGTGGTGCTGAGGATCGAACCCAGGGCCTTGCACGTGCTAGGCGAGAGCTCTACCGTTGAGCCACAACCCCAGCCCAAGAGTGTGTTTTTAATATCATAAAATTGAAAACACTCGTGCCTACTACCGGTGGTCACATAAAGTGATAGAACCTTTCTAGAATTATAGAAGATAATAAATACCAAGAGCTGTAATAATGATTTTGGTTAATCAGTGTGACTCTCAGATTTTATGCAACATAAGTAATTATGGATATGTGTAAAGAGCTATGTATGAGTACTCATGTCAGTGTGTGCATGTGTCAAGAGAAAAAAATTGGCAGTGTATTAGTAGGCATATTGTGGTATATCTATATAATCAAAGACTGAGCAGCTATTAAACTTTGCCATAGAAGATTCCTTGTTATGGTAATTTTACTAAGGATAAAAAGCAGTCTTTTAAAATTATATGTATATGTGCTAGAGCTGTTCATGTTATTTAAAATTAAATAAATGGGACTGGTGAGAATTTTGATAATGAAGCAGATTACTTGGAAGTTGTGTTTATATTTTAATTTTAATATCAGCGAGTCTCTAAGGTTTCCAAACAGAGGATGGTGGTTTTCCACAGAGAAATTAGTGTGTCCCTTTGCATCAGCCCATCCCTCTTGCATCAGCCCAAATGAAAGGAAAGTAAACTAACAAGGAAGAGAAAATTAGGATAAGCACAAGATCAGGACCAGGACAGTTCCAGTTTCTGAGATGAGAAACTGTATAATGTCATTATACATTTGCCTTGATCTTATTTGTTACAAAAAAAATGAAATTGAGGAAATCGACTGTGAGGTTAAAGGCTGGGATATTCTTCCTGATTTTGCTCTTCCAGGCACCCACTGCTGGGTACCTGTCCCTGGCCTGTTGGCTTTGGGCTGCCACTGGCTCTGTAGAAGTCTGAAAGAACCAGAGTGTGGCCAGAGCTCCCAGGACAGAAGCTGATAGACCAATTGGTGACCTTGCTCCATGTAGCTCCTGTTCTTTTCACTCCTTCCAGATGAGGAAACCAAGCCTTCCTGAGTTGAAGTATTCCTAACCCTGACAGCAGTTGAGTATCTGGGTACAAGGCCCAGTTACTTTCCACGAAGCCCTGCTGTCCTGGAAAGTGTAACAATTGTGGATTTTAAGACTCATTTTTTCCCCTAAAAAGCAATAACAATAATAACTCAATAAAAAATGCAAGATTCCAATAAGTTCAGAAGAATGGACTGCAGCCTTTCTCCACCCTTATTACCTTTGTATCCAAAAACCTGTGTTCTAGTAAGAAGTAAGATGAGTAAGCAATCTTTTTTTTCTTTTCTTTTTTTTTTACTGGGGATTGAACCCAGGGGCACTTAACCACTGAGCCACATCCCCAGCCCTTTTTTTATATTTTACTTATAGACAGAGTCTCACTGAGTTGCTTAGGGCTTTGCTAAGTTCCTGAGGCTGGCTTTGAACTACCAATCCTCCTACTTGAGTTTCCTGACAGGCTGGGATTACAGGCGTAAGCCAGTACATCCAGCCCAGTAAGCAATCTTAACATGTAAAAAGTGCTTTTAGAAAAAATATGACCACAATCATTATTAAGTTGGAAATGATAAACAATAAGAGTTACACCAAATGCATAGAAAAAAAGGTTCCAGTAGAGTTGTGCCAAGAAGTTACTTGAGAGAAATGAGTATTGGGTTGTGCCTTAAACAATGGGGAGGATTCAATTAGATGAAATGTGACTCTGCTTTTTTCCTCCAAGTGTCTTCTGATGCAGGACCTCCTAACAGAGATCAGCCAATTGATCCTTCCATGCCGAGGCTGGGGAAGCAATCATAATCATTATCCACTCAAAGATCTTTTCCTGTTGACTGATTGTCAACTGCTGGAAGTCTGAGATAGACCAAGTAGTCACACTGATCAGTCCTGGGCACACCACACTCACCCACCACCTTCAGCAATTTTGGGGGTGCTAACCTTCCTCTCAGAGCCTTTCTCCCTGGAGCCTTTCTCCACCCTTATTACCTTTGTATCCAAAAACCTGTGTTCTAGTAAGAAGCATCTTACCCATAAGAACTGATATGGAGACTGCTCCTAAAATTTTGTCACTGGGAGAACCTGAAAGACCCAATTGAACATCTGCACCTCGTGTGGTGATTCCAGGAGAGGGGAGTAGATGGGGAGTGAGGTAGTGATGTCTCTGGACCCCCAAGCAGCTGTTTGGAAAGGCCTGCCAGCACACACAAGTATGGGGAGAAAAGGCTGCTTGGGATGATGTCTCCTGGGGACTGGGAGCACACTGGGAAGCAAAAGGAATGGCAGATAATGTCACAAGGCTTTTGCTAGTGTCTTTTTTGTGTTGTCCATTCTCTGTTGGCCTCTCTCCCCCTTCTTACTCCTCCCTACACCTTTCCACTGCCCCAACTCACCTAAACCCTCCTCCTTCGTCCCCCTCTCTGCTCTTCTCCTGCCTCTTGGTTTCCTTTCTTATTTTGTTTCTTTTTTCCCTCTTGCAGTCCTCCTCAAGCCTTTAAGTTTGCCATCTCCTGTGCCCTCACCGCCTTCTCTCTCTCTCTCCTCTTTCTCTCAGTCTTTCTGCCTCTGTGTCAATCTCTGTCGTTTGCTCTAAATATGTAAGTCTCTCTCCTAGTCTTGTTCTTGGTTTGTCCTTTAATTCCTTGTCTTATTTAGAATCAGATGGGGGTTTGCAGTCCCTGTGTAATGGCACATTCATAACCGGTGAGGAGGTGGGGATGCTCAGTGGGGCAGGGTGTGCTCATTTGCTACATGACTGCCTTTTCCCAAGAAAGCTTCTTGGGGGTGTTTGTCTGGAGGTTTGCACATGTTTCATTTTTTATCCTTTGTTAATGTCAAATGGATTTTAGGAATCCTGTGAGATCAGGAGGCGTGCAGTATGACAGGCCTGGATTGGCACCCTCTCCGCTGAGGTTCTTTGGAAGGGGGCGGTGTCACTGGGAATGACTGCCTAGGCTAAGTGGGTCAGGAAGGCAAACAGAAAGCAAGAGTCTGCCGTAGCAATTCCAAAATAAGAATGGCTGCACCCTCATGGCCAGGCTTTCTTCTTCATCCTTGGAAATAGCATCAGATTATATGGGAGATCCAAGAAGTTTGCTTCAGAAAATGATAAAATGTCCATGTTGTGTCTCAACAAGTATAACATAATGCCCTGCCCATGGCAGGTGTCCAGTAAATATGAGGTTAAGTGAACGTAACACTAGAGGGCAGCTTTGAAAACCTGCTTTAACTTCTCATGTGTGTGCTGTGGATGCCACTTTATCTGCGGTCCTAAGCTTGCACTTGTGCACAGAAAGCATTTGATTAAGTGGAGCCTCCCTTAGTGTCTTGTCATTATGCCTTTGGCCATCCATGGGGTGTTTTTAGGACACCTGAGCATTCCAAGCGGCCACCTGCATCATGTTGGTGGCCGGGGTCAGGTTTGGAAAGCTGTTCCTGCCATCAGCACTCCTGGGAAGAGTTGGAAGAGAAATGGGCATGCCACTGATGTTTGTTTCCCTGCCTGCAGTTGGCTCATCCACTTGGAGTATCTTTCTCCCTGATGCTGTGTTTCAATTTTCTTTTTATTGTAAGTTCGGGACCTTCTGGTCACAAGTCATACGTGTGTGTGGAGGTTCATCCTAATCTGGATGGGGAAAATTACCACAGCTCTGCAGCTTCTCTTCTTGGGACAACTAAGATGTGTAGTGAAGAATGAGCACCCAGCCTTTATTTCTAAGATTAAAAGGGATAGGGCTTTTTCCCCGCTTCATCTTTTGAATTTTGAATTAGATCTTTTACTCTACCTGCTTGTTAGAGATTATTGGTTTCTTCCTCATTACTCCAGCATCTTAAGGGGATTAAACCAAGGTTTCTCTTTGGCCCCTACTCATAAGCAATTGTTTGGTTTTGGGAATTAAACCTAGAGCATCTCAACTACCTTACCATAACCTCTCCCAGGATGGATCTGAGACTCCCCAAGGCAGGTTGGTGTGCATCCTTCAGAGCCTATCTTTATTTTTATGTAGTGATGCTAAATAGGAGAAATGAAAAAGGGGAGAAAGAGAAAAATGACTCAGAAGTGAGACTCAGGCAGAATCATAAATACACTTTCAAGGAATTAAAATACCAAAGACAGAGCAGTTCTACTTTGTTTAATTGGCATTTCACATTTCTTCTTGGAGCTCATGATCAGAGCATTCCTTACATCTATGTCAAAGGAAACTATGGGATGTAAATAATTTTATTTCTTAACAAACCAAATAACCCCATGTCATCTGGCATGGGTACATTGTTCCAAAATAAAACCCTAAAAAACTTACATCTGAATACTCTCATAAATTAATAAACTAACTTTGCCCTAGTGCTTCAGTTTTGCTCCTATGCCTGGTAAGAAGGAACAAGGCATTCTTTTTCTTTTTTCTTTTTTAAAATATATTAGTTGTAGATAGACACAATATCTTTATTTTATTTATCTTTATATGGTGCTGAGGATTGAACCCTGGGCCTCACTCATGCTAGGCAAGCTCTCAAGAGCTGAGCTACAACCCCAGCCCAAGGCATTCTTTAGTCTTAATATCCTGGCCATGGACTGACTTGTGGACTGCTGCTGTTGACTTCTGAAGCCCTGGTTGAGACTAAAAAGGAGAATCGTGGTTTTCGGATGCTTAACACAGCAGTGGCTGTTGACTATAAATGTTCTCCCTGGAATTCCTTATTCTTGTGGTCTCTCTTCTCTTCTTATCATATAATTTCAATGACATTAATGTTCTCAATAGAAATGTCTAAGTATAATTCTAAGAGATAACTATTTTTAAATGGTGTGTGGACTCTAATTCTCTTTTGGTCACACAGATGGTTTTGAAAATTCAGTGATGAGGAAACATTAATAATCTTTTTTTCTTTTCTGTGTGCTAATATCTTTATTCTAAAAGATTATACAGTTTAATAGATCTCTCTAGAGTTTGACTATAATAGGTACATTCTGTAGAAGATATTAAAGTTTGCTTAAAATTGCTTATTATAATAGAATTTTAAAAATCTTAAGTTCCTGGCAATGCAGAAGTGAGTAGGTAAGCAAAGCACAACTTCATGGGTCCCTAATGGTTCACAATCTATTGTCTTTTATTGCTTAGAGAAAGAGCTGTTTGCAATGCACAACTGCTCCCTGAAGTAGGGGGTAGTTAGTAGTTATTAACCAAGGAATCATTTCATCCACAGGTAAGTTTAGGACTAGTCACAGTAGGATTTCTTAAGAATGTTGCTTTTCTCCTTTGGAAGCTTTTTTCCAGCCTGCAGTTGAAGAGGTCCTCTGTCAATTCCATCCCTGGACGTGACTTTGTTCTCAAAGGTTTTAAGTTTTCCTTTTAATCTTTTCCAAGTCCCCCACTCCCTCGTCACTAATGGTGTATCTTGTTGTCTGCCACTAAAATTTAAGAATATCTAATAAATTAAGGATGGTTCTGCATTGCCTCTTATCTGACTAGCATCTATGGGTGTCAGCTGCCAAGTAGCTCGGGTGTCTGTGCCGCTCCTGAATCCCCACAAGCTGACACACTCCCTTCTGAGAAAAGGTACCTTCAAATATGCATGCAATTTTCAATATAAATTTTGTATGTTTGAACACTGCCTGTAAGAGAATCGCTTGACCTAATAAAAATGACTTGACTGGGACTTTTTAAAAGCTGGATATAAATATCACTAGAGATTGTATAGCCAGCATAAATACTTCACTCTGAGCTTTGCTGAGCATTCTCAGAATGCTTCTGGCCACATTTGTGAGTCTCACGAAATCTGAGCTTGTGCCAGAGGAAGGGCAAGGGCTAGTCAAACAGGGTCATCGGCCCTCCCTGGAAAGCCATAAAGTGAGGGCTAACCTACTGTGGTTCAATGGTAGCAGAAGAAGGCTTTTGTTCTTTCAACTCTTATCTAATCAGCCACCCTCATTTTGATGCTATGTTTACATACCTCACCTAAAAATCAACATGTCTTGAGTTCTGAGATATCTTGTGAGGACTGTCATGTTCAAACAGAACCCATATTGTGTTCTCCAGAGAGACAGTGTGTCTATAGACAAAAAGACAACAGAAATCAAAGCATTGCCAGTCTTTTATATTTTAATTGAATTGTTTATTCTCCTAATACTGCACAGGTACTTTATAAATCGTCAAGATGACATTCAAATAGAGTGAAGTATTTATTTATTTTGTTGCTTTAAAGCTGTTTATAGTAGAAAGAGGCTAGTCTGTCATTGTGGTGATGGTGTTGGTGGCTGTGATGATGGCAGCAGCGATGGTGGTGGTGGCAAAGGTGGAGTCAGTGAATGTTGAACCTTCCATGTCAAAATGTCAAAATGCTGAAGCCCTCCTTTAAGACCAAGAGATGGCCCTCCCCTTATTCACATTCCTTTTCATTTTGTACAACACTGAAGCTCATAAAGAGGAAAAAAAATACAACACACCGTTTTTCTTAATAGAATTTTACATTTGCTGTTTTATTCCACAGCTTTTAATTTGAGAATGAGATCTTGATGCCAGGCTTCATAGACGTGACTTGCTGTCATTAATTGATTAGATCCTGCTGTATCCATCTCTTTGCTTTACCTTCCTACTTGTCTGATAGACCATAAAGTAGAATAATTGACCAAGGAGTCGTTGAGGTAAGGGAGGGTGTTTCTAATTGATGTGGATGCTAACTTTACAGTGCTGGTGTGAGGTCTGTTGCATTACCATTTTCCAAGATTTCCTCCAAGATATCTGTTGGTTAGGTTTTTTTTGTTTTGTTTTGTTTTCCTCTCTACCCACTTCTGCATCTCCAACCTGCAGAACATTAGCTTAGTAAACAGAAGAACAAATATGATCCCTCACCTTTTCCTGATCTTCTGTACTTTTGAGTTAAAATCCTTTGCTGTTACCATTGCATCTTTCCCACGATATGCAGATATCTACTCGGGCTGCTATAAATCATTCAGAATTAGAAGTTGTGCTCTGCATCTGACCCAGTAGCTCACATACGCCCACGGCCACCACAGCTGGCAAACAGTGGTGGTTTATTTCAGGGCTGGTATAAGAGGCTGTATCCAACGGCTGTGAATGTTAGCTCAGGGCTGAGATTCTCATGTAATGTGGCCTCAACTCTTGTCTCCTTGTCCAGACTGCTCCCTGGAAGCTCAGCCCAAATATGTTAGAGGTGGGAAGCGTTATGGACGAAGGTCCTTGCCTGAGTTTCAAGAATCTGTGGAGGAGTTTGCAGAGGTGACAGTAATTGAGCCACTAGATGAAGAAGCGCGACCTTCACACATCCCAGCTGGTGACTGCAATGAGGTAAGTAGTTGGAATAGCACATCTAGGATATGCTCCTCAGCATGGCATGGAGCTGGGAGAAGTAAGGGCACTTAAGACTGAATGCAGGCTTTTCTGAATTACCAACTTCTTATTAATCTTATTACTTGTCTTTTGGACATAGACATTAATCTTTCTGTTTGAATATTTTCTCCTTGGTTTCAGCTTTCAGAGTGAGTGTTGACATTCTGTACATTTTTATGCTTTTATGTTTAGATTTCAGTTATGTTTATATTGTCAGGGGTCTTCTACTTCTAGCTCTTCCTGGGAATATATCTTATCCCAATGGTGCAGCTATTTTTTTATTTTTTTTAGTAACTTAAAGATCTAGCAAAATCTTTCCCTTCCACCCACTCCAAACTATAAAACAGCATTCTGTTATAGGTAGAAAATGAAAGCTAAATTTTCAGGCAGTTTGAGAGCCTGCATCTTATCTTTTGTGATGTACTAAAGCAGCTCTAGTACTCCATTCTTGCCTCAGGATATCAAGCAGGGGCACTTTCCCTCTGCTCAGCAGTTGCCACTGTTCTTCCTACTGGTTCTGACACACCCAGGTCTGTCGCCCTCTGCAGCACTTCTCCCTCCCTTAGCTCCCTTCTGTTTACTTTGCATATTGCCATAATCTACCAATAAACAGTAACATTTTCTTTATTCTTTCTTTATGGCTCATTTACCAGCATCCCACTTACAGAATATGATTGAAAATGCCATGCTGAGCAAGCTCTAAATATTTCTTGCAAATCCCAGCTCAGATTGGGGCTGCAAATATTTCAGATACTAATATAAACTGGGAAAGAGACAGCACCTCAGCTTCCTGAAAGTGGTCTATAGATTGCCGGCTGATTGTGTGTGTGTTCATGGCTGTCTAACACCCATGTTGAGCTTACTAAAATCTACAGGAAACATGCTCCCAATATGTCCCCAGCAATCAAACATCTGGTATGCTCAACGTTCCAGAATATGCACAAACCCAGAGTTAACTAGAAACCCAAGTATTGAGCAGAAATGAAACTGGCAATAAATTCTGAAGTTTACAAGAACACACAAGCAGTCTGCCAAACAGAAGAAGTTTGCATCATTTTTTAAAACAAAAGCCATTTGTCCTCACTCCAGAAGTGACAGAATTGTGAGTGGGAAGAGAAGAAAATCAAGTAGGAAAGGGGGGTGTGGTGAGACATGAAAGCTGAAAACAAGGAGAAGGGACACTTCCTGGGATATCATGGTCCCCTGGGTGGGTCAGTTGGGCACGGGTTGCTTCCCATCTCAGGTACAGTTTTAGTGGTCTTCCCCTATCTCAGGTCCCTTTGAAAATCCAGATAGGGACCTTTCTCAGGAAAACACACATACTCACACGCACAAAACTTCACATATACAATTTTAGAGAGGCAAGTAATTTGCATACTTCAAGGAGTGCAGTGTTCATAACACTGTGTTTGTCTTGTATCCTGGAGGATATCATTTTATTACATAAAGTCCGTTTCATAACTCTGGGTAGTATGAAATAAATGAGATGCTTCTTGGGGTGGGGGGGGATGTTTAAAATGTTTCCAACACTTTAGTGGATATGTTTTATTTGGAAGCTACTTTTAAGTCTAATTTCCCAGTTCTCCAACTGTTTTCAAGAGATTATTATTTGGTGTTAAGAGATTAAGTGGTTACTTATTTTTTGATATGATATCCAATAAGTTCTTGGGCAAATCTGACCATTGCTGGTACTGCATTTCTTATATCCTTGTTATCTTATCTACTGGACTCTTAGTGAGATTTACTTAAAAAGTGAAAGTTTGGTTTCATGTATGAACAAAAAGAAGAGCCGAAGTTTAAGCCTGGGTACAATCTTTCTGCTTGTAAAGGATATATTGGGAGAGTCATTCCAGCCCCAACATCCTATAGCTTCCCTTTATCCTCCAGAAACCTCTTGGGTGTGACCTCTTGTGCTATATACAGAATCTGCAGTTTTCTCCATGTTCCTTCAATAGAACTGCAGATAGAGGCCTGGAGAGGGTCATTTCTCTGGATTTCTGCTCTCAGCAATCCTGCTTTGATAGCGTGTTCAACCATTCTTGTCCCCACCCCACCTTTTTTTTTATTGCTAAAGGTGTGTTCAAACCAAAGCTCAACCACCTATTTCTTGCCTAAAAATCAAGTGTTTTATAAGTGGATCCTGTCATTTTTCAAAACAATTCATCTCTTTAAAAAAATGAATAGCTTCTCATGTAGCATTTTCAACATTCCCTTTGGCAGTCGAAAGGGCAAATCCCAGCCCTGTGCAGCAACCCTGGATGCAGATCACACTCATGCCATTGCTGATACACAACGCCTCACACTGTCCTTTTGTCAGTGTGTCGGTCCTGTTGCATGCCCTGTGTGAATGTGCAACCTCCTCCTGGCCGGTTACCGCATTAGCCTCAGCAATCGAGAGCCACTGAGTCAGCCAATAGAAGTTCACATGTTGGGAGGCACAGGCCCACTCTGAAACCCTGCCCTTCTACAGAAGCTGTCTAGGACAGCTTCCCCATTCTAGAGTGGCTTCCACTGGGGACTGTGGGGTGGAAGCAATTCTGAGTGACCTGTGGAGTTCATTTACTCTCACAAGGAGTCTGAACCTGTCAGGAGTTCTTCATTGTACAGTTGGCTTCTTTTTTCCTCCCATTTTGGTTGCCTGAGTCCCTCTTGTCTTCTGTCTGTGGAGGTACTAAGAATTTGTTCTTTGGGCTCAGACTTATGTCAGTGCTACCAGGCAATAATGAAGGAGGGTGTGGGCCTCGTTCTCCCAGATATAAATATTTTATAAGGAATAACCAGATGGGCAGCTAGAGACAGTTATCTTAGTTAAGTCCTGGGTTTCCTTTGATTCCTGGGCCCTGGCTTAGGTGAAGGTAAAATTCTTGGCTTGCCTTAGGCCTACAGTATCTGGAAGGAATTCCAGAGTTTCTGGATGAAGACAGTTCCAAAACCTGAACCTATTGTCAGAAATTAAAAGAGGGGAGGTCTATGCAATGAGAGACTAATTTAGAGGGAAGGGGGGTACTGGGGTTGAACTCAGGGGCACTCGACCACTGAGCCACATTCCCAGCTCTGTTTTGTATTTTATTTAGAGACAGGGTCTCATTGAGTTGCTTAGTGCCTTGCTTTTGCTGAGGCTGGCTTTGAACTCTTGATTCTCCTGCCTCAGCCTCCCAAACCACTGGGATTATAGGTGTGCATCACCACATCCAGCAACAAGAAACTAATTTTAGTCCATGTTGAATTTAATACTAGTTTTATTTACCTGAGGACTTGCAGAGGGTGGGCAGTAGGATGAAGCAGTGTTACAGCTGTCAAAAGCTGTCCCCATGTGGCTTGATTCCTGTTAGGAACTCATCCCATCAAAGTAAGTGAGCAATCATCTGAAAAGCAATACCTCCTCCTCTTTGCCCTCCAGAGCTAGTAAGGGAGGTTGCTATCAGTGACAGGAATTCGTTCCTGGGCTCCTGGATTAGTGATTCCCAGTGTTTTTCTGAATCCTTATTTGACAGACATTTTCCCACAAGAAAAACAAAATCAGTAATTCTTAGCAGTCATAATTCTCTGCAGTCTACCTATAACTCCACTCTTTCTCTCCCACTCAGGAAAACATATAGAAATGCAGATGAGCATGAGAGAGGCTATTATGGAGATTGCTTTGAAGCAACTATATTTATATTTAATGTAAGTCCCATGTGAAGCTTCAGGCTTCATTAGCTGCAAGCAACTCGGAGCTCATCTGGTGACTGTTCACCGTGCACCATTGTGATGTGCTGCTATGGGTGAGAACCCACATTGTTACTGTGGAGTAGCTCCCTCCCTGAACAGATCATATGAAAACAAACCTTGTTACAAGGTGTTTTTGATCATGTTTGACTTTTGTTTCAGTATATCTATGTTAAAGCATTGACATAAAATGTAAACATTTTAATAGTCTCCATCCTGCCTCCTCTCCCTCCCCCAGTGCTTTTATCAGGCAATTTGATTCTTTCCTGCTGAAACTGAGACTATCTAACCTAGCTATTAAGCATGTCTCCCCTACCAAGTTTAGTTTACAAGGCAATAAAGCCCTCTGTAGGGAAAAGACTGCTGTAATCTAGCTAAATTTTCAACACTGAAGTGTGGTGTTTCAGAATTTCATTTGGAAACCCTGAAGCAGAATGCACTAATTCACAAGTGACAGGTAGGTCCCACTGGCAGGCTGCAACATGCATTTGCCTTCCAATTTAGTGTGTTTATGTGGCAAATGGATCCCTTGGGCATCTGACCTCTCTTCTGGGTAGTATTGAAAGAAAAGTGGTGATTTTTCTTTTTTCGTGACGTCATTTTCACCCAAGTCAATTCAACAGGACAATCTACTTTGAATTAACCCAACAAACAAAGGACACATTCTCGATTCCAAACTGAGGTTCGATTAATGAGAAGGTTTTGATAATCGCTGTTTGTGCTTTACTTCATTAAGAAACAGAAGTGAGTTTTTTTTTTTTTTTTTTTTTTTTTTTTTGGTTTGGAAA
>NW_025999900.1:10542665-10543922 GCF_001458135.2 Marmota marmota marmota
TTTTTTTTTTTTTTTTTTTTTTTTTTTTAAGGTTTGGAAATGAACATTTTTTCTCCTTTTGTATGCAGGAGCTACTGAACTGACCTTGAATTTTATGCTCATGTTTCTTTTGAGGTAGATGGAAAGAAGGAAAAGAGAAAATGAATTCTCAATTATTCTATTCTGTATTCTTCAGACTTGGTAGGAAAGATTGTGCAATTAATACAATTGGGGCAGGGCCACTTTGCTTTCTGTCCTGGTTGAAAACAGGGGACACCTTGTTAACTGTTTTCCTCCACAGGGAATAGATCAGGTCTAATAAGATTCTTATCAAGAACAAGGGGCCATAAACAATGATTTCTTCAACTGTAGACAATAGTAGTGTAAGCTAAAACTGTTGGCTCACACACTGCAACTTAAGCAAGAATCTGGGAGAAAAAGTTAAAGCTGATTTCCACATTCGCCCAAGGATGGACAAGTGGATTCAGGTGTTGTGTTGGGACAAGGGTGAGAGGATAGGGGTGGAAGTTGTTGAAAAGCACCCACACCAAAACCAAAAGCTGACTTTGCTACCCTACAAAAAGTCAAACTTCTTTAAGAAGTGTGAAACTAACTTATCTTCCCCTTATGTTCATTTTCATATATGCATAACTTTGTAGTTAAACTTTATGAATTATTCATTTACATTGTATAGAGTCAATATTTAATTATGGAGCAAACCCTTCTTAACTGACAGAAGTTCTGCTGAGATCTTTTGTAGTGGAAGCACATCTATTTTCCCCTTATCCATGTTAACATTTTTTGTTCCAGTCTTTGACAAAGCAAGCAGTTTATTACTATGCCATCTACCCCATCAAATGCTGTGACATCCTCAGGATGTTTGTTTGTTTTATTTATTTGTTTGGTACCAGGAACTGAACTCAGGGGCACTTAACCACTGAAACCACATCCCCAGCCCTATTTATTTTTTTTTTTATTTTGAGACAGGGTCTTGCTAAGTTGCTTAGGGCCTTGTTAAATTGCTGAGGCTGACTTGGAACTCCCAATCTTCCTGCCTAAGCCTCTGGAACCTCTGGGATTACAGGCATGTGCCACCACGCCCAGCTAGGATGGATGTTTTTATTACTGACATCCTAGTCCTTGCTTTTATGTTTCTTTAGTCTGATTAGATCATCTGGCTATTTCCAGAAATGAAACACTCATTCAAGATGCAATTGTAGATTACCTGAAAGTGATCTGAGAAGCTCCTTTGAAGCTTATAATAAGACCCCCCCCCCC
>NW_025999900.1:10544296-10607351 GCF_001458135.2 Marmota marmota marmota
TCTCTCTCTCTCTCTCACACACACACACACACACACACACACACAAGACTTTAGGACTTCGGTGTCCCAGTGAGTCTTCCTGACTTGATCCCAGAAAGAATTCCCTTGGAATCTAGTCCCACTTTCTTCCAGAACAGTTAATTAATTAATTAATTTTTTGGTACCCGGCATTGAACTCAGGGGCACTCAACCACTGAGCCACATCCCCAGCCCTATTTTGTATTTTATTTAGAGACAGGGTCTCACAGAGTTGCTCAGGACCTCGCTAAGTTGCTGAGCCTGGCTTTGAACTCACAATCCTCCTGCCTCAGCTTCCCAAGCTGCTGGAATTATAGTCATGCACCCCCATACTTGGCCAGATCAACAATTTCTAATATTTATTTTCTATTAGATAACAAATCAAATTAATTTTAATAATAATTAAGCATTTTCCAACTCTCCCATTAATTATGCTCCACATAGAAAAATAGTGTTAACTAGCCATTGAGCAACTCTAATGAGCAGGAAAGATATAAAAATATCCCTTCCCTTTGAGGACTTTGAAATCCAATAAGCTAAAGCAGTCTCCCAACCTTGACAGCAGAAGAGGCTTACAGCTCAGACTCTTCGATTCTACATTTTCATACACCCGCAGTACTAAAGAATTTTTGGCAATGTAGTAGGATATGTATGCATTTAAAAATTGTGCATTCATTCCTGTTATCCCCAGTACTTACTTGTAGCATTTAATTGCTTTTAAAGATTAAGGCATTGATTTGCATTCTGGTTGTGACAGCCTGCCACTGAGCAGCTTGTCCTTGAGTTCAGAATAGAGACTGGGAGCTGAGCTGTCAGGCCCTCCTTTGCCTTTGCCTTCAAAGGCAGCAGAGTGGGAAATGAGTCTCAGTCCCGGGAAAAGTGTGTCCTGTTGAAACAATAATAGCCAGCCCTCCTGGGCACACTTAGCTTCCAGTACCCAACTCAGACTTTATAAATATGTAGAACTATGAGTGAACCATGCCACCGACACTGTGTACTAAAAAGTCCTAAAATTTTCATTATAGGCATTCTCCCTAAACAGATTGCTGTTTTTTGTCAGTGACTCATTTTGCTAAATGTGCTCCCCTTTTAAAAGGGATATTCCAGCTCAGTTTCTCTGGGGACCTTTGCTATTCTAGTAAGTTTCCTTCCTCTTCTCTTCAGGCTTGCAAGGCCCTCCCTGTTCAAAAAAGAATCTGCTTCATGCTCTGGGGCTGCTGAGATCAGCTAAGCAACCTCTGCCAGGAAAGAATAGCCCTGTGTGTGCCCCCATAATCATTTTAATTAGCCGTACATTCTGTGGGGCACAAAGGTCTGCACTAGAGCAGATGGCGTGTGGGGGGTGGCAACTGGGCTATTGTGGGTAGGGGCCGTACCAGATCCAAAGCCTGCAGATGCTGGCCCGGCCTTGGGGCTGGAAGCCGGGGATCTGAGAAACTCAAGCCATCTGCTCTGCAGTCCACCAAAGCAGGTGTCCCTCTAAAAAAACATTCCTGAAATTGGTGTCGTCTATGTGACTGAAGTGTGCAGGGCACCTTCATCCAGCTGTAGACAACCCAAGAGCCAGCCACAATGACCAGCATGACACTGAGATGCACAGTGAGCGCAGGGGCTCCCCTTTATCTTCCTGGGGGGTTGGGGACTGCTTTCTGAAGCAGACATTTTAGGGCTTGGCAACCTCTGACCCTTTCCCCTGTGTTTTCTCTCAATGGGGCTGTTGACCAGTACACTTGGCATGGTAATGAGGAAGCACAGGACAGTCCCTGCCAGCTGTGGCAGCCCAGGGGACATTGTCTGTAGGGGAAGGTCCCCAGGGGAGGCTCTGATCCTAAATTAAATCAAAGTTGATTGCTTCATCACAATCACCATGTCAAAAACTGTAGATTTTGGTTTGTTAAGGTAGAACTGATGAAACATACATAAATGTACATATTCTGTATGTTTATAATATATACATGATGTTTTAATATATGTGTACATTGTGAGATGATTAAATCAAATCAATCAACATATCAAAACAGTAGTTTTAAAGATTCTCTTCTGAGTTATTCTTACAGCTGACTGTGGTCTGTCTGCTATTTCTTCTGCCCTTGTCCTACTTTTGAACATACCATTAGGATTCATATTTGTATTTCTCATTTACTTCACAAATGTTTAGTGCTTAAGTCATAGCAGGCACTCTTCCAAGTGCTTTCCAAAAATGCAGCCTAACTTTGGAGAAAGGTATTGCTACTTATGCATAAGGAAACTGAGGCACACAGAGATTAAGTAGCTTGCCCAAGGTCACCCTGGCAGTAAAGGTCAAAGGTGAAAATGAACCCAAGGAGTACAGCTCTGAAGTCCAAACGCCTAACCACATCATGGTTCCAGCTGAAACGATAATGATAGCTGATTTTCCTAAGTGCCAAGCACATGCCTCCATGTCCTTAAGTATGTAAGAGTGTCATCCCACTTGGCAGATGAAGTACTGGAGGGGTCTCAGGAAGTGGTTAAGCCAGACCAGTCTCCCTGCCAAGCCCCTGTGCTTATCCATTCTGCAAAAACTTTGCCCACAGAGTTGGGAGGGGCTGAAGTCCTACAGAATAATGTTTAAGTGCCTTAATAGCCGTTCTTTCTCCAGTGAGAGGCTACCTAGGATTTCAAGAGGAAGAAATGGAAAATCCTTCCTCATGAATGCATCCAGCAACTGTCCCTCCCTTCAGCCTGGCTCATCCAAAGATTTTCATGATTATATCCCTTCCAGTGCTTCTGGCAGATCAGTGTCTAGAGGCCACCTGCCAGCTTTCACTATGCTGGGGAAACCATCAGCAATTAAAGGACCCTGTTCCAGAATGATGCCTCCTTTTATTGGTGCTGTTCAGTAGCTGAATGATCTAATCCCCCAACCTTCTAACCTGCTCTCCCCTCCTTCCCCAGTTTTTTAATGGGAATAACTGGCTCCAGGCAATGAGAATGAAAATAAATGAGCTGTGAATGAATTGGATCTCCCCCCTATACACACCCCACCTCCTGAAATTACAATTTAATAACAAACTTCCAGCCGCCATGTGCTTACCTCCCTCTTGTTAAAGGAGAAGACCTTCAGTGGAGACTGGGGAGAAGCATAGCATATATCATATCTGAGTAATAAATTTCGTCTCCAGCTGAGGTGGTCTTGGAATGAAAATGTGGCCATTAGCATAAGCTTGCTTCTCCTAGCAGGATGGTTTCTGTTTCTTACAAAGGGCTGTGGGAGAAGTGCTTGGGAAACTGTTTCCCCTAGACTTCAGAATATATTTAAATCACCCCTTACCTCACCACTCCCAATTGCCTCAAGAGTTTATGCGAGACTTTTTAAGTGAAGGTGCTGCCTGGGGTTCAAAACCTGTACCATACTTTGGATTGGGCTATTTCAAAGGGGATAGTCTCAGTACCCCCAGACAAGTCTCAGGCGAGTGTCTCAGATCTTTCCAACTGCCACTAAGCTTAGGGGGCACTGGCATTAGTAGCCTTTGCATTCAGGCTCTCACCAATACTTCTCCATCTGTCACAAGACAGGATGGCATTGCAGGTGTTGCAGAATGGGACTTACCAAAGGGAGGGAACTTCCTTCCTCCATCCCCATCCCCAAGTCACACGAGTTAATTTATTTAGTGAGAACTTGAGGGCAGTTGGGCAAAAGAAAGAATGAAAGTTGTGCCTATTTATATTGCATCAACAGCATTTATAACAGTAGAAGAGTAGAAAATTGTCTCCCATGGTTCCTCAACCAAAATGTATCTATTTTTTCTTTGGGGTGCTGTATACAAAGGATTGAACTCAGGGGCATTAGGCCACTGAGTCACATCCCCAGCCCTATTTTGTATTTTATTTAGAGACAGGGTCTCACTGAATAGCTTCCACCTCGCTTTTGTGGAGGCTGGCATTGAACTCACGATCCTCCTCCAAGCTCCTGAAATTATAGGTGTGTGCCAACGTGCCCCGCCCAAAATGTATCTATTTTTATTATCTCTATTTCCTTCCAGTCTTTGTCTGTTTGTGTAAATAGTTTTGCCAGCAGTAACCATAGGGTAGATGGCATTTTTGTTATGCTCTTTCATTTGTTAGGATTTTTTTTCGTGTTCCTACAGTTTCTTAATTATTCTTTTAATGACTACATTATGATGTATCATTATATTTTATGCCCCTATTGTTGAATATTTAGGCTGTTTTCAATATTATATTGTTACAAAAAGTGCTACGATACACATATTTATGCCTATGGCTTTTTGCTTTCTATCTCTGATTATATTTCCTTTGGATAGTAAGTAAATTTATTGCGTCAAAGAGTATGAATATTTTTATTGCTTTTGACACATAATGCCATTTTCATTAATAAAGGAATAATACCCATTTACATTGCTACAAGTAATATACAAACAAATCTATTGTTTACATTCTTTTTTAATATATTTTTTATTGGTTCTAATTAGTTTTACATGACAGTAGAATATATTTTGACATATTATATATAAATGGAGTATAACTTCTCATTCCTCTGGCTGCACATGATATAGAGTTACACAGGTCATGTAATAATATATGCACATAGGGTAATAATGTTTGATTAATTCTACTGTCATTCCTACCCTCATGCTCCTTCCCCTTCCTTCACTCCCTTCTGTCCAATCCAAATTACTTCTATTCTTGCTCCCACCTTATTATGAATTAGCATCTGCATATCACAAAAATTTAGCCTTTGGTTCCTTGGGGTTGTCTTATTTTGTTTAGCATAACATTCTCCAGTTCCAGCCATTTCCCTGCAAATGCCATAATTTCATTCTTCTTAAGAGCTGAGTAATATTTTATTGTGTATATGTACCATAGTTTCTTTATGCATTCATCTTAAACAGGACTATTTTAAACTATAATAGTTGTAATAGGAGTTGTATCTTAAACTTATCTTTTGCTAATTTAGTACAAACTATTATGATTTCTTGGTTTAAATTTATACTACTTTGATTGGTACTGAGATAAACCTTTCCCCAAATTTATTTAATTTTGTTGCCTCTTATGTGAATGGTCAATATTCTTCGCACCTCTGCTGGAGGCTTGACTTTTTTCTTATAAATTTATATGAATAGGGGAATACGTCCTCAGGCCTACCCAAAAGACTACTTTAAGTTTTTGTTTTTTTTCTAATATGTTTTAGTTGTCAATAGACCTTTATTTTATTTATTTTTATGTGGTGCTGAGGATCAAACCCAGTGCCTCACACATGCTAAGCAAGCATTCTACCACTGAACCACAACCCCAGGCCCTACTTTAAGTTTAAACATAGTAATGAAAAATATTTCTACAAATATAAATTTCATGTCTATTATGCGCACACCTGGCCAATAAAATAAAAATTTTACATTGCACAGGCACAATTCTAATCCCTTTCCCCTTACCTCTGTGAAATCTGTACTATACTACTTTATTCCCATTTTGTAGATAGGTCAAGAAACTTGCCTAAGGTCAACCTGATAGGTAAGTCAGGATTTGATGCCAGGCAGTCTGACTCCTAGATCTATGCTATGATCTCCATACTTAATCTCTTATTAGTTGGGAGTGAGAATTGAAGAAAAAAACCAGCAAGCATGCACTGTCCCTGTCAACCTGAAATATGCACACAGTCCCATAGATGGTGATATGTTGGAAAACAGTATATTAGAAATTCTATGCACCTTAGTTCTTTTAACTCAATTTTAAAGTGAATTAAGATGTGAATGAACAAAGTTAGTAAATCAACTTTTGTGTAACAACACATAATTCATTGCTTTAGAAGGTGTTACCAAGGATTCCTTGCAGGTTTGCATGTTTCTAAGTAGGAATCCCAGCTGGAGCTCTCTTTCTGGTTTGGGTTCAGAGATAACATATCTCCTAGCATTTCTCCCATCCGTGTCTGCTATTAAAAATCATCTCATTTGTGGTTTGAGAGGTTTTATTTTGACCTACACTTCTTAGATCATAAACCGTATTTGATTTGTTGTAGGTTGGTTTAATGGATTTAGTTCTAGAGTGTTTAAATGTTGAATAATGAATTTTCATAATTGTGGATACCACAGCAGAGTGAGTATTTAAATAATTTGCTCTGTTGAATAAGGAAATAAATATGGAGGGACAGCAGGCAAGATACTTTTACTAGTGGGGCTTTATTGATTTAAATTTCATATATAAAATACAGTTGAATTCTGACTAGCAATAAGTAAAGAAATCCATGGAGGACTGTTGACTCTGCCACTCACCCCTTGTTCCCACCCTGCCTTGCACACCACCTGCCTTTATCACCGTGAGCTGATAAAACTGTAGTTGTGAAAAAAATCAAGGTCACACTGTGCCTACTGATTCATCATCATCCCCTTTGTATGCTAGTGACTTTCAATTGTAACCTGAATGAGCCATGGTGAACATATTCATTTGGAGTTATGGCCTTTTGGTGCCTTCTGTGTGACAAGAATACTCTGTCTGAGCATTGTCAATTTGAGGTTTACATTTAGGCCAGCTCCTGAATCTGTGCTATTTCCAGTGTTTTTGTAAGTGAAATAAGGAGCTATGAAATCATGGTAGCTACTTGACCCTCACTTAAGAGAACTACAGGGAGTGTGGAGAATGAAGTAGATGTGCTTAGGTGGCCCAAAAGAAGAACCTCAGCTCAGGCCAATTTGAACAAACTGCTGAAAGACAGTGTTTAATCCAAGGATTTTTCAGGTGGCACTCCATCTGCCATGAGGAATCCAGGTCTGGAGACAGGTGGCAACAAGGCCTGTTTTTGCTGCTCAGTTTATTTCAGGATTCAAAGAAATTAATTCATCTTAGATAGTTTGGCCTCCCCAGAGAATGGGCTGGTTTTTTGTTATCAAAGTCACCTACCTTGACAGAGTTATATTTTTGCCAGTGGTCACAAAACCTCTCAGTAGAAGTGGGAGCACTGGGCAGCTGGCTGCAAAGGCCAAAGCCACTGAAGACCTATGTTTGCAGCTGGTTGGAAGAAGATCTGTAAAGTGGGCAATGGTGGATTTTGGTCCTGACTTGTGCCCTTGGCTGGGTGGTTTTGCCAGTACATAAACTACATGCTGTGACCCTGGGGAAGACTCACTAAAAAGTAGAAACATAGCATGATAAGATGGCTAAATGGTCTAATTCAGATAAGGTTTACTACTTTTACTGAAATTTACTGGTAATATATATTTTATTTAGCTCAAGCTTTCTAGCCTCCCATTTTTTGGTTTGCATTTCTCTGCTCACTGTGCCACAGGCACACAAAGCTTATTCGTACCCGCTTGCTTCAGAAGCAAACAATAACTGCCCCTTTTTTTTCACTCTCTCTAGTTCATCCTTGGGGGTCTCAGCTTAGACCTTGCTTCTTCTAGGAAATCTACCCTGTCTAGTGAGTCTGAAGTGTCTCATGTAGGCATCATCACAGCATCCTAAAATTCCCTATCACAGCACTTAAAACATCCTCCTGTGTACTTCCTGTTTTCTTGTCAGCTTGTCCTCATTAGCATATGCACTTTGTGAGGCAGGAAATGTGTTGGCTCTCTTTATGACTGCATTACTAGGACCTAGCATAAAAATAAGCATTCAATACACATTTATTGAACAAGAAGTTCATAAATGCGTGCATACAAAATCTTGTTTTCTTAATGGATTCCGAATATTTACTTCAGCTTACTTTAATGGGTTTTGATAGGTTTTGCTGTTGAATAAGTGACCTCCCAGATGAGAAGGACAAATCCTTATAACAGTCTGCAGAAGACCATATTCAGTGTCATAGGAATCATCTGGTTAACTGAAGAGAACCCTCCTGGATAGAAGCATTGGCAGGCCCTAAAATCATGTGGCCCACCCAGATGATGATTTCAGAGCCAGAATGTAATCTGGTTTAGGAAAAGCTAGGATTTCTTTTTGAATAATTTCAAAAGCACACTAATCATCTCTTGTCCTCCGTAGCACTGGAAGACGCAACGCGGTGAGGAGTATGAAGCAGAAGGTAAGAGCTGAGCATGTGGGGACCTGCTGGGGAGGGGAGGGCTGGGCTGCCATTCATAGAGCACTTCCCATACCCTACCTCCAGCATCTTATGCTGGAGGCTAGTTGAGAATAAACATTAGGAACAGAAGCCACAGAAAATTCAATTGCAGTTGATAGCTCATAGTTTTAAACTCCTGGCTTTTAACATCATGAAAAAGATGGCAACTACAATGTGACTAATTTCTCTTGATACAAACCTTTTAATTAATTGAACAGCCGTAACCTAAATATTAACCTAACCTAAATAGCATTTTAATATGCATCCCTTGCAATTTCAAATGTATATAAAAAGCATTGGAACACAATTGATCCTCTGACCACCAGGTGGCACTGAGGTCCAGCTGACAAGCTCTCAAGCCACTTCACTACCTATCTGGGATTAACTGTGCTTAAATGTATTTACAACACGTTCTCTCTAGATCTCCGTTCTTCCCGCACACAAAATTGTGCTAGTAATTATCTCATGTTTAAGTGACAACTTTAAAGACTCTCTAATATGTAAGTGGACAATTTAGAAGTAGAGATTTTTTTTTTTTTTTAAACAGAGACTTGACATTTATTGTGCAATTTTATCCCCAACAGAACATGTGGCATTCTAGAGGTATATGAGGTAATAAAATCAATACTCCAATTAGAACACCTGAAATAATTGGCTCTAGTAACAAATGTCTCTTATAATTAAAAATATTGAATGTTTAAAAAACTCTTATAACATTTTAAGTTCCTAAAAGAAATGTGCCTAACACTTAAAAAACAACTTACTCTTCTATATAAATTGTTCACAAAATTTTTTCTTTTCTATTCTATATTACACTATGCATTTGTAGTTTTATTAACATTTCCCTAATGGGTATTAACTCTACACAGTACAATCAAATAGAAATTATTCATAGAGAATCCACAAGACTCCAACAATAAAAATATTAGGATCAATGGATTTGTCACAGTTTTTCCACAAGTATTCATCATAGAAAATAGAGTAAAGGCAAGTTGGCCCCAATGTTAGGCTGCTACATGAAATTCTCGAGAGAGGCATAAAGGCAATGCTTAAACTGGGCAGGGTCAGGCTGGACCAGTGACCTTGAAAGCTTTGTGACCTACCTCTGGCATGCCCTGTTCCTAAGCTCGACCAGGCCCCTCATGACCTTGGCATGCTTGAACTTAAAAACACAGCCGAATTGATGTTAAAGCCAAAACTACAGGAAAAGATCAACTTACTGTATTTGCCTACAAAATCTTCACAACCATTTTCACAATGACATTGTAAATTAAAACACTCTTCCACACCTGACTTAACTCTAAGGCTACAAATACAACAAATGTAAAGACAATGGAACATTGGCCGATGCCCAGTGCCACTTCTAGGAGCCCCCAAAGACTGTCATTTCACCAAATTAGATTTTTTCCCCTTTTTATATCCCTATATTTTAATACTAGGACTATAAGACAAATGTGAAAGAACTAGCAGTTTTAATCTACTCACTTCTTTTAAATTAAAACTTTTCTGGTCTTCACAGATTGTTAGGTCAAGTTTTATGCAGGAACCTGGGTAGTTTTCAGAGGATACGTGTTTTGTATGCTCTTATTTAAGTACAAACAAATATCAACTTTTCCTTGCTGGCTTAAAAAAAAAAAAAAAAAAATCCACCTAGAAGTGTAGATAAGTTTTGAGAACTGAGCTTTGACTACCAGGGAAAACTGAACTGGTCATCCCACTTACTGAACCTACAATGATCTTGATGGATCACTCGGGGCAGTTTCCTTATCCACACACAGTGATAATATAGAAGTAGAGATTTTTAATAGAGGATAAATATTCTTGACATTTAAATAAGTAGTTTGATCTCTGTCTTCAAATAGAAATTACCATTCATATTACCAATAATAGGAACTTGAAACTTGCAACCTGTAGTTCTTTGAAGTTGGATTGTTTGTTTTCTATAGGTCAGAATATTCTTATGTGCAGACTTTGGAAAGAGGCAAATCTTGAGATGATCATCATGAATTTTTTTTTTTCTTAGTAAAAGATGCTCTAGTATTTAGATAATAGAAATAAAACTGGAACCTGTAGTTGTTCAGGGCCTGGAACACGTTAGGGTGGCTCTCGACCAGCCTTCTCATGTGATCAGATGACCACCTAAGCTTCTGATGTTATTAGTTGGGATAAACCAGTATGAGTGGTACTGCACAGGAAGGATGTTCTTTACTCAGTTTGACTGCCATGGAGCAAAAAATTATCTATTGGTTCTAAAAAAAAAAAAAGTTTATGTTGGAACATCAGGACCAAATAAGAAGGGGGGTCAACATTTCTTATAATATTCAACTTTTTTAATATAATATTTATTTTCAAAAGTACTTTTTTTTTTTTTTTTTTGAGAATAGGCATTCACTCTTTCTTTGCACTTCCTTTGGAGACAATACTGTGTGCACTCTGATTTCAGGCCAGCTACGGTTTTGGAACCCAGATGACTTGAGTGCCTCACAGAGTGGATCTTCCCCTCCCCAAGACTGGATAGAGGAGAAACTGCAGGAGGTTTGTGATGATCTGGGGATCACCCGGGATGGTCACCTGAACCGGAAGAAGCTGGTCTCCATCTGCGAGCAGTATGGTTTGCAGAATGTTAATGGGGAGGTAAGCATTGTAGTGTTTTGATTCGGGAACAATAATGATGATAAGCTCCTAGCTGGCCACAGGCAGGGACAGCCATACCATAGCTTCCTGCAGCTTGTTAGAGACTATTTTCTTTCCTCCTAAGAAGTCATTCTTGAAGATATTGTCTTTTGAGGGATTCATATTATTTTATGAGAAAGAAAAACTGATACTTTGTGCATACTGTGTACCCCTTACAGTGCTAAGCCTGTTACCCTGTATGAGACTACCAGACCCTAGCTCTTTGAGCTATGATATTAGGAGATGTCAATCACAAAGGAACACATGGGAAAGCATGGAGGAAAAATTAAGCAGGGAGTTTCACACATTTAAGTTGGGGGACTATTTTGAAAGCCAGGCTGTTAAGTTTAGGTTTTTAGACAGAATATCTCAATGCCATCCCTGGATCCTTAAGCAGATTGAGCAATATATGGGAAAAGTTTTTATGACTTGTTCTAAACCACAGAGGAGCTGGGAGTTAAGGATGGTCTCGGCTGCCTTTGCCTATTGTATGAGAAGAGCTTTGGGTTAGCTGTCACAACCAGGGGTCATTACCATTTTCTGGTCATGAGGAAATGGAAAAGGGTAAGTTGGTTGTTTGAAAGTACAGAGTCTTAAAAGAGCCACCCAAAGAGTCTCACTTGGTAACATTTCAAACTTTACATTTTCTGAAAAAATAAGAAGGGCTCTATAGGACTAAATGCATGAATAGCTGTGAAACATAAGAATGTAAGTAATTCCAAGAGACGTCTTTCAAAAAGCTAAAAATAAAGATTAGGGTGTTAGAGGTTAGGGCTACAGTCGTAGCTTTGGGGTCTTTGATTATAATGATATTTGAAACCCTGCTATCTGCTCACTCCATAAGTGGTAGTATTTTCCTATCCCCTCTCCCAAAGAAATTTATAATCAAAAACTTCCCAGTATCCTGGTTTGCAGAAAATTTATTATTTTATTTTTAATGTTTTCTTCCTCACTTGTATATGTAGTCATTGTACACTACTTGACTGCTTTTTTAAAATTTATATATGACATCAGAATGCATTGTAATTCTTATTATACATATAGAGCACAATTTTCATATCTCCAGTTGTATACAAAGTATATTGACACCAATTCATGTCTTCATACCTGTACTTTGGATAATAATGATCATCACATTCCACCATCATTAATAACCCCATGCCCCCTCACATCCCCTCCAACCCCTCTGCCCTATCTAGAGTTGTCTATTCCTCCTATGCTCCCCCCCTCCCTACCCCACTATGAATCAGCCTCCTTATATCAAAGAAAACATTCAACATTTGGTTTTTTGGGATTGATTAACTTCACTTAGCATTATCTTCTCTAACTCCATCCATTTACCTGCAAATGCCATGATTTTATTCTCTTTTACTGCTGAGTAATATTCCATTGTGTATACATGCCACATTTTTTTAATCCATTCATCTATTGAAGGGCATCTAAGTTCCACAGTTTAGTTATTGTGAATCGTGCTGCTATAAACATTGATGTGGCTGTGTCCCTGAATTATGCTGTTTTTAAATCCTTTGGGTATAGACCAAGGAGAGAGATAGCTGGGTCAAATGGTGGTTCCATTACCAATTTTCCAAGAAATCTCCATACTGCTTTCCATATTGGCTACACCAATTTGCAGTCCCACCAACAGTGTACTAGTGTACCTTTTTCCCCACATCCTCAACAATACTTATTGTTATTTGTCTTCATAATAGCTGCCATTCTGAGTGGAGTGAGATGAAATCTTAGAGTGGTTTTGATTTGCATTTCTCTAATTGCTAGTGATGTTGAACATTTTTTCATGTATATAGTGGTGATTTATTTTTCAATGGTGGCTTTTTAAAAAATATTATTTTAGTTGTTGATGGGCCTTTTTTTTATTCATTTATTTTTATGTGGTGCTGAGAATTGAACCCAGTGCTTCACACATGCGAGGCAAGCGCTCTACCACTGAGCCATAACCCCAGCCCTCAATGGTGACTCTGAGTCATAAAATTCAATCATCCTCCTAATTTATAAACTAGTGCAGTACCCAGAACCTGGGGTTGTTTTTGCCAAGAAATATTGCACAAACTTGGATTATTTATCCAAAAACAATTCTTGGAATAAACCGTAGTCATTATATAAGAGTAGTAGAGTTCCCAAAACCTGGGAGAAGAAATAAAGATTTTTTCCTCTGGTTTGAGTATGAATAAAGGATTGCTTATTAAACACAACTTTTATTTAGCGGTTTCTTTCTTTTTTTTTTTTCTCCTAAAGAAAAACTGTGTGATTCTGTAGTGTTTTTTATGATTTGCTCTAAGCCACAGAGGAGCTGGGAGTTAAGGATGATGTTGTTAACATGCCACTTGGAATCCTAGATTTTACAACTGAAAGCCATTTGAGCTTTAGTCACCCCTTCATTGTATAGATAAAGACAGTAAGGTCACTGCTGCCCACTGTTGTCTTGAGGGGGAATAGGAGCCCCTCTCTTACAGCTCTAACTAGCACTTTGCTTTCCAGAAGGGAGGACAACTAAGGGGTAGAGATGGCAAACCAGCATCCCAGATGCCACATCTAATCCCAAAGTCATTTTCTTTGGCTGGCTCAGGGTTTTAAAAATTGAACTGTGTGGTACACTTTAAGTTTGGGAGATTTTCCTTTAAAAATCCAAAGATCTTGCCCACTTCTGCAGGCCGTGAGATGTAGTAGGCTCCTTGGGAAGGACATGTGGTCAGGTGTCCAGTGAGTTCTCACCACTTTCCAATGTCTTAAAACCACCCTCTCCATTGTCTCCATCATCTTCTGGGCTCTGCTCATATTTGGGTTTTTGATCTCTATCCTGATACATTATTTCCTAACTCACACATTGGAAAATCAACTATTTAAAGATCTGGCTAGTGCATCATGGGGAGCAAAAATGTCCTTGCAGTTCTAGATGTGGGTCTAAGGTAAAATGTGCCTTGCTAGCTTCAGCCAGGGCGCCTGGATTTCATCATAACTTTTGGTTTGGTGGTTCTGAAAGCCTTCTCCTCCTCCTTCTCCTCCTACAGGAGAGTGTTCTTAAAAATAAATAAATAAATACACACACATATATATTTTTTATTGGCACATATTAATCATACAGAACAATGGTTTTCATTGTGGCATATTTGTTTATGCATTTGATCAATTTTAGTCCCCGGGACTTTCTCTTGCCCTCCCCTTCTTCTTCCCCCTGATCCTCTTCCTCTTCCTTTCATTTTCATGAGATACCCTTTATTCCCTCCAGATTCCACATGTCATATTTCATATGTAGTAACTTGTCTTTCTGAGCCTAGCTTATTTTGCCTAACATGATATTCACCAGTTTCATCCATTTTCCTGCAAATGGCTGACTAAAACTCCATTCACTATATATACATTTTCTTTATCCATTCATCTGTTGAAGGACACTTAGGCTGATTCTGTAGCTTGTCTATGATGAATTGTGCTGCTTTAAACATGGGAATGCATGTGTCACTATAGTATGCTGACTTTGACACTTTTGGATAATGCTGAGGTGTGGTGTAGTTGGATCATAGGGTAGTTCTGTTTTTAGTTTTTGGAGGATCCTCCATACTGATATCGGAGAGTGTTCTTTTGGTTGATGAAAATGAGACCAAAAAGCTAAGGGATGTTGGCAGCCTCTGCAGCTTGTCCTAAATGCCTTTCCATGGATTTGATTACCAGATTCTCTGTTAGAAACTGTTACTTGTTCCAAAGATTTCCACCCTTTAGAATAGTTTCCTTGTTTCAGAGTCCTCTCCAGAATGGAGACAGATGTTTCCTATTTGGTGTGAGGGGTGTGGGGGGGAGCATTGATAAAAGAGATGCCTCCAGCACTTACATAAAGAACAACATCAATCATGAGATGACACAAATCATAGCAATAGTTCAGATTTAAGAAATGAATATTAAAAAATTTGAGGATGTGTCACAGAGAATTTAAACCTATGTTAGAATGGACTTAGTTATAAGTTTTAAGGCCACAAGAATAAATTTGTTGTTTATTGAATCTTGCTACTCAGTGACCTGGGCTTCCCCTAGGAGCTTGTTTGAAATGCAGAATTTCAGGCCCCTCCCTCAGACTTACTATAGCAAACTCTGCATTTTAATAAGAACCCCATGTGATTTCTATTTTGTTCATGGGAGGTGTTTTCCTTTAGGAAAAAAAAAAAAAAAACCTACCCCATAAAATAAAGGGACACTGACTTCCAATAGGAGATCTTTGCCTTTAACCCGTTTCTTGGGGCTGCAATGATGCACACTGCTCTGTTCCCCTTCCCCTTGCCTGTGAGGCTAAGGAACAGACCATCTCCAAGGCAAGCCTCTGAATGGGGCTGGGGTCCTTGTTATATGATGAGGACCACTTGATTATTCTCAAGAGGGTGTAAGAGTCAGTTGAAGCTTCCTTGTCTTTTATCTCTTGGAACACACACAAAACCTGTCTCACCAAATCTTTGTCTCTTCTGGGCTAAAACAAAATTCCAGCACATACAGTGTTGTTCCAAGTAAGGTTCTAACCTCCAAGTATGGGTTTCAGACCCGAACTCTTAAGTCATTACGATCTCTCCCAGACCAAATTATGCTGTGCTAGTGAGCCAATTTCAAATTTTTATATAAGCCAAACGTCACTTAGAGTCACCACAGTTTGCAGGTGTGAAGAATGTCCTATTAATTTCTACTATTATAATGCTGGAAAGCTAAATCTTTATTTTTTAAGTAAAATTTTAATTTGCAAGTACATGGCATCATTAAAGATTGCCTACTCTAGGAGTAAAGAAAGTTAATTGCTACATTCTATTAAATTATGGAGATGTTGAAAATGGAATTTTATTTAGTTTGTGTGAGGGAGAAGGTATATCAATACTGGAAAGGAAAGTGCATTTAGTTCAAATGAGAGTAAAGGGACATAATTATATTTCTGGAGTCTTAGAATCAACAGTGGTGTTGATTTCTGTTGGCCAGAAGTAGATCCTGGGCCTTATGTTATTTTCAGTGAAGCATCTAAAATATGTGATGACTCTCTTTCAGATGCTTGAAGAAGTATTTCATAATCTTGATCCCAATGGCACAATGAGTGTAGAAGATTTTTTCTATGGCTTGTTTAAAAATGGAAAATCCCTTACACCGTCAGCCTCTACTCCTTACAGACAACTGAAAAGGCACCTCTCCATGCAGGTAAGCTTTTTCTTTGTAAGTGAAAGCTAGAACCCACTTAGTAATTTCTAATTAATTAATCTGTTGTCTGAAGTAAAATGCCAAAGAGAGAGCGCAAAGCAAAAGGAGAATAAGAAAGACTAACCTGTCAGGAAGAAAACTTGGGTTTGAGAAATGACCATAAATTACAGAGTGGGAAGGCCACTAATTATGTCTCTTGATGTCAACTCAGGGTCAGAGAAACCTGGTGTTAAATAGAGAGACAGCCCATCTATGTCAAAAATAGTTGTTTTTGATAAGCTTTGTAGTCTTGGCTCACCTGGGAACAGAGATCAAAGGCACTGCATGAAGTATTTTTTCCTAGCAGCACAAATTAAATTCTGCTCTCTGTGGTCAGCACTGACCAGTTTCAGTCTTGACCAGCATCTAGTTGAAATGCCTGGAGTCCAGCTGAGCTTGCTGAAGTCTCTCTTTTCTAGTCCTTTGATGAGAGTGGACGTCGTACCACAACCCCATCGGCGATGACGAGTACCATTGGCTTTCGGGTCTTCTCCTGCCTGGATGATGGGATGGGCCATGCATCTGTAGAGAGAATACTCGACACCTGGCAGGAAGAGGGCATTGAGAACAGCCAGGAGATCCTAAAGGTGTGGCAGTTAAAATGGGAGGAAAAATAGCAAATCTTGGAAACTTTCAATTTTTTTTGAAACTCTTGATTCATTGTGATTTATCTTTAATGATTATTCTGTTCACAAGCTCTCAGATAAGAGGTAACTTTTCCTACCCCCTGTTGCTAACTACTTTCCATAATTTTAACCCCAGAGTTTTTGACATGAGAAATATGCTTAACTGATCTCCAGCTGGTAAAGATGAGAGCTCTATTATTTGTGTTTATTTATAGTATCAGTATTTTTTAAAGAGAAACAAATAAACATGTTATATTTTCTTTAGGAAAAAACTGTTCTGTTCTGGATTGAAGATTATTCTGAAGTAGTCTCTAAAGAAATATAATTGCCCAATATCTAAGCTGTATTCAGTTCTCCAAGTTTATGTAACCTTTACATTTTTTGCTTTCAGAAGGTAGATCTATGGTTTGTCTTGAAATTGTGCTATGTTCTGATTTCCAGGCCTTGGATTTCAGCCTTGATGGAAATGTCAACTTGACAGAATTGACACTAGCTCTTGAAAATGAACTTTTGGTTACCAAGAACAGCATTCACCAGGCAGCTCTGGCCAGCTTTAAGGCTGAGATCCGGCATTTGTTGTAAGTCGAGTTCTCCTGTTCCGTTCGTTCCCTTTCCCACCTGTCCAACAAGTCCGGTAAACAGTTTTACATTCTGTGTGCATAATGTGACTAGTCCTCCATATCTGTTGCACAGATCTTCCTTAAACTGTAGGAACTTAGTCTGGCATGTAGGCTTTTGAAGGGAACTATGGAAAAGCTTTATGTTTGGGGTGGGGTTTGGTTGTCTTGGTTTTGTTTTTGTATTAAGCAAGCCAGATAAGAGCTCTTCGGGGTCTACTTGTTGCTTAGAAATAGTTTTCTGTTAACTCAGTGTATTTCTGATTCTAGGGAACGAGTTGATCAAGTGGTCAGAGAAAAAGAGAAACTACGGTCAGACCTGGACAAGGCTGAGAAACTTAAGTCACTAATGGCTTCGGAAGTGGATGATCACCATGCAGCCATAGAGCGGCGGAATGAGTACAACCTTAGGTGCGAATGGTTGGGCAAGGGCCAGATCCTTTCCCACCTGCCAGGCATAGGGCCAGAACAGAGCAAGGGATGCTTTGCCTGCCTGCCTGCCTGTTGGGCCACATCTGGCTGCAGAGATTTAGATGTGGTCAAGCCTCAAGGAAAGCAAGACACATTAGACATTTTCTCAAAAGTGCTTCCAATCTCATTAACTCTGTTTCCAATGTTGATAGATCCACGTAGGGAACTCCAGGGGATCTGATGGATGCTTGTCAATTTTTCCTCCTTACAGAAAACTAGATGAAGAGTACAAGGAACGTATAGCAGCCTTAAAAAATGAACTCCGAAGAGAGAGGGAGCAGATCCTGCAGCAGGTGGGCAAGCAGCGCTTGGAACTCGAACAGGAAATCGAAAAGGCAAAAACAGAGGAGAACTACATTCGGGACCGCCTTGCCCTCTCTTTAAAGGTAATCTCTTTAAAGGCTGGGATCCCTTCTGCATTTGCCACATGCAAAGCTTTAGCTCTGAGAGGGCTAGTCCACACAGGGCTCACTCTGATACATTTGCCCCACCATGTCATGATCCAAACATGGCAGGGACCCTGCTAGGACCTGGATTTCAGGGTTATGCAGGCTTCTGGTGTGCTGATAGTGTTGTATTGGGTCCTCAGGGATGTTGGGCACTTAACTGACACCCTCATTCCAGTATCTGGTCCTCTTAGCCTATCTGTATCTTCAGGTCCTACTTCCCCTTCTCTGCCCACCTACCTTGTTCTCTGCAGATAAACTTACCTCTTGCCACACAGAGGCCTCTGAGTTTCTGTTTAGCTTCCATATGTGCCTCTTCTCTCATTTGTCTTCCCCGCTTTCCTCTCTCTTGGTGGAGGAGTGGACATTCCTTCTCTTTATTGGACTCACACAGAAAATATGATGCAGGAGCTCTAGAGTCAGACGGCATGGCTCAAACATGGGTGTCAGTGTATACTTAGCTGAAATTACTCAAACTGTTTCCTAATGTACAGATGGGCACCATAATAACATTTACCCTTTGAAGTGGGGGTTATATCAGATGATATGTGTATGGTATCTGGAAAATAAGTACTTTGGAAATGCAACCGCTGCTGTTATGAAATGTTCCTGAAACTCCGTACATCAAAAACTGAGCCAATTATGACTCCTAATCATGCAGTTCTTTCAACTCCTGAATTTTCTCCCTAATCAATGTCATCACCATGCACTATAAGTTCCAGGAGTTAAAATTCTCAGTCATCATCACTCATCAGTTTCTAAGTTGTGTTGATGCTCTGAAATGCCTCTCAGATTTATCTCCTTCCTCTGCATTTCCCTAGCCTCTGATTAGACTCTGAATTCATCATGATTTCTTAGCTGATTATATGGGCCCTAACAGTTCTTTCCCCATCTCTCCTACCTTCATATGGCTATCAGTAACCGTAAAGATCAGTTATAATCATGCTGATAGTCTTTGTCAAAAGAAAAAAAAAAGTGCTCATATTTGAGGCCACTGAAAGAGTTCCCATCCTCATACCTTTCTAGCCTCAGCTCCTGCCAGCAACTCCCAGAACCATGCCCCTACCCCACTGCACTCAGAGACAGAACACTTTTATGCTCCTTCACTGTTTTCCCTGATACTGTAGGCTGTACCTTTTCATTCCCATTACCTTTACTCTTGTGTCTTCATAGTGCAATTAACTCTTGCATCATAGTTGTATCCATATCTGCTTCTCTTCCTGAGCTCCTGATTGTTCCCTGTAGTCAGTATCTGTCTGATTGGGCATCTTTCAGAGTACCGGAACAGTGCCTGATAGGTAAAGATTGTTCCTTATTATTTTAGCATCATAAGTTTAGGTACACTTTGAAAGGCTAGAGTATAGAACTGGCATTTTTAGGGGAAGGTAGTATTTTTTTTTAAATGCTTCAAGTACATTTTTTTCTTTACTCCATATTGCTATGTGAGGGTGTGAACAAGAATATGTTAAAAATATACTGGCTCCATATTCTTTTGGCAAAATGTGCTTTGGAAATAACATTCTTCCAATCAGTCTTTACCATTGGAGAAGAAAATATGTCAAATAGCATGTCTGGTGGTTTTTTTTTTTTTTTTTCAATGTGAGTAGAAATCTTTCTAAAAAGTACTTTATGTACAGATCCTTTTAAATTAAATAAAACTTTTTGTGAGTTTTGGTTGATGTTATCTTATTATAACTTAAAAAATGTATAAATATGAACCACTTAAATGTATAGCTTTTACATCCTTAAACCAAAATTAATTTATAAATCAAACTATAATACCAGTAAATGAAAATTGATTTTAGAGTTACTCTAATTTTTTTAGTTTTTCTGAGTTCTCTTTTGTTGGTGGCTGGACAAATTACTTTGTAACAAGTTTTCCTTCATTGGACAATACATTGAGAATATTTCATTTAATTTACTAAGTTTCACTACAAGTGAAACCCACGTATTTAATTCATATGCATTAATAAGTATAATAAACATCCTCAAAAAATACTCTAGTGCAGTGCTGTTCAGTAGAAATAGAATACAAGCCAGATATGTAATTTCAAATTTACAAATGGCCACATTAAAAGGTAAAATTCATTTCAAATCATTTCATTTAGTCCAATATCTCGAAGGCATTGTTTTAAATTGCAATCAGTATACAAAAAAATTACTGACCTATTTTATATATATTTGTGCTCTGCAAAATCTAGTGTATATATTACACTTACGACTCATCTTTGTACATATTTCAAGCACTCAGTATTTACATGTGACTGTTATTGGCTAACATATTGGACACCGTGTTCTATGAGATTTCTTTTAAAAAGGGCAGACGTTTGGGCTGTGATTTAGATATCAACTTTTTTGTGTTTATTTTCATTTCCATTCAAGATGGGCAAATTTTCTTAATCGAGAACACTGACTTATGCTTCATATAAAATGATACAACAGTTTGCTTATTTCTTAATCTGTGCCATATTTAATTTCCCTAAATTTCTTCAGGAAAACAGTCGCCTGGAAAATGAGCTTCTGGAAAATGCAGAGAAGTTGGCAGAGTATGAGAATCTGACAAACAAACTTCAGCGAAATTTGGACAATGTGTTAGCTGAAAAGGTAAATCAGTCTAAATCTGATTTCCTGATGGGCTGCCCAATGTGTCTGTCTTTATTCAAAAGAGCAGAAGCAATGCCAAGAACATTTTTATTAGGGAATTATTTGGGTACCTAAAGGAAGTTGTAACTTTGCAGGGATATAATTTAGTGAGTGGTTATGAAGGAAAACATTGCCTGCCACCAAGAAGTCATCCCTGCCTGAGTTGAACACATTGTTCTCGTATGTTCTCCCTGTCTTCTGGTTGATGATGTTTCTGCTTAAATACTGCATTCCTCTCATGCTCAAGAGCCTGGGTGACACAGAAACTGATATGTGATAGGTCAAAGAAGGGCATTTGGGGAAAATGACAGTTTTGCCCTTTCACCTTCTAGTTTGGTGACCTAGATCCCAGCAGTGCTGAATTCTTTCTGCAAGAAGAAAGGCTGACTCAGATGAGAAATGAGTATGAGCAGCAGTGCAGGGTGAGTGGCTGGAGAGAACACGTGAGTGCAGGAGGGGGGCATGCATGCAAATCCCAGCTCACCGCTTCTTGGCTATATGACCATGAATAGGTCACTTCAACCTGTGGGTGCCTCACCTTCTCCTCTAGAGGGCTGTGAAAACAAGAGTACCTACCTACTCATCAGGTGGTTGTGAAGATTCAACGAGCCAATGTGCAGAGCACTTACATGGAAGTTGGCTATTAATATTGTTAGTCAGTGTTCAGCCAGAGGAATGAGAAGTTGTGCTCCATTTGTATACAATGAGTCAAATGCATTATACTGTCATGTAAAACTAATTAGAACAAATTTAAAAAAAAAATATATATATATATAGTTAGTCAATATCCTGCATCAGGGAATCTGCAAACTGCATTTAGGTCTGCTTTATCTAGATCAGAAGTTACTAGTGCTTAGAGGAAAATATAATTTTAAGCCGAGTAGAGGAATATGATATTGCCATGTTGATGTGCTTTTTCCAAAGTTAGCCTTTCCTGATTGATCATTGCAGCCTAATGTGGCGTAATTTAGTTTTGTCCTGTTTTTTTTTTTTCTTTTTTTTAAATTTTTGAATAAGTTCCTTTTTTACAAAACAAATGAAGCAGAAGCCATTCAAGTGTTTCTATAATAAACCATTCCCAATACCTACCAGGAGAGATAAAAACACTCTTTTAGAGGAATCTCTTTTTATTTTCCTAAATTAACTTCCATAAGCTTAGGAATTTGGGATTTTTTCCCCCCTTAAACCAGAAATACTAGTCTATTTTAACAAGGTTAACTGAGTTCTACCTGCTTTAGATAAAAATTGCACTTGAGCAGATGTGGGGAAAGCAGATCCCTCCTGATGAGCTTGTTTCTGGGCTGCCTTCTCAGGAGGTGCACGTGCACTTTTGAGAAAAGAAACATTTCTTCTGCTTTTATAATTAAGTTACAGCTCTTGGTCCTAATCAAATGGACTGTTTGCTTTCAACGTCTTTAAATGTAATGAATTCATCAATAAAATTCATCCCAGTCCATTCACTTTTTAAAACAACTTTACATACCATATATTTCACCCATCTAAAATGTACAAATCAATATCTTTTATTATATCCACACAATTGGGCAACCATCACCACAGTCAATTTTAGAATATTTTCCTCACCCCAAGAAGAAATCCCTGATCTACCTAGCCACAGTCACTCCCATGATCACTAGCCCTAGACCATTACTTTTCTACTTTCTGTAGATTTGCCTAATCTTTGCTTTTCACAAAAAAATGAAATCAGATAATGTGTGTACCTTTGTGACTGGCTCCCTTTACTTAGCATGATGTTTCCGTGGTTCATTCATGTTGTTAAGTGTTTCAGTACTTTATTCCTTTTAATGTTGGAATAACATTCTATCATATGGATATATTGTGTTTTGTTTATCTATCGTTGGTTAATGGACATTTGAGTTTTGGAGGGCTTTATGAATAATGCTACTATGAAAATCTGTGTGCCCATTTTTATGAAGACATAGATTTTCATTTCTCTTGGGCATATACATAAGAGTGGAACTGCTGAGTCATATGGTAACTCTGTGTTTAACCTTTTGAGAAACTGGCAAATCTCTTCCATCTTGCATTCCCACCAGTATGAGAGTTCCAGTTTCTCTGTATCTTGGTTAACAGTTATTATTCTGCATCTTTTTTATTTTGGCTATCCTTGTGGGCATGAAGTGACATCCCCTCATTGTTTTTATTTGCATTTCTCTAATAATTTAATGATTTTGTGGATCCTTTTACATACTTACTGATTGTTTATTTTCTTGGGGGAAGTATCTTAAGAAATTTCTTAAGATATCTTAAAGGATCCTATGTCCTTTGCCCATTTCTTATATTTATATTCTTATATTGAGTTCCTTATATTTATTATTGAGTTGTAATAGTCTTTATATATTCTAGTTACAAGTACCTTATCAGATATGAAATTAACAAAACTGTTCTCCCATTCTGTGGGTTGTCTACTTTTTTGATGGTGCCTGTTGAAGCACAAAAGTGTCTATTTTGATGATGTCCAATTCATCTGTTTGTTGTTGTTGTTGCTTGTATTTTGGTGTCACTTCTAAGACCTGTGTGGGTTTTTAAACCCCAGGTATTACAAGACCAAGTGGATGAACTCCAGTCCGAGCTAGAAGAGTATCGTGCACAAGGCAAAGCATTCAGGCTTCCCTTGAAGAACTCGCTGTCAGAAGAACTTGATGTTAATAGTGGCGGCATTGAGCCTGACCAGGGTAAACACATTCAGACATTATCTTTTCAGAGTCTTTGCATTTAATCTTTGCAAGAACTGTGACTGAATGTGAAATTGCAAAACTGGCAATCTGAAGGGAAAAAAGCCTTTGTCAATTCTCATTTTGAGCTATTTCACTTGCGGTCAGGTTTTCACTTATCGTTGAAGTCTGTATGAGAATATGTCCATCTGATTTTTATATGTATCAACAAAGGAATGAAAAAAATCAAAACACTAAAGTATTTGCTTTGTTTAAAACAAACAAACTGACTGCAAATCTAAGAACCCATGCCTTTGGAGTGTTAGAATTCAGACACAGAGCCATTGCTGAATCCTTTCTCTGAGAGTGCCTGGCTGGTATTAAGATGGTTTTGGAGGGTGAGCCAACCGCAAACCACAGAATCTGTAACTGGTTTTCTTATGCTGGCTATGCTAAATGCCTCTGTTGCTTCTGCAGAACAACAAATAAGATAAATAAGGGTTGGTCACCTGTGCCTTTGAGGAAAATTTCCAGGGGCAAGGTTGGAAGTCAGAGTTGTTTGGGAACCATCCGACCTTCACTCCTGGCTCTTTCCCCCATCTTGATAGCCTGCCTTTTTGCTCAGATGCATTGAGTTCAGATTTCAGAAACGGCTCAAAATCAGTTCTTTTGTTATAAATAGCTTTCCTCTCTGCTACTTGGGTGAAAGTACTTTTCTCACAAATATGGTTCATTCCTTCCCTCACCTACTTAGTGTAGAATCAGCAGGGGGTAGAGGAGGGGAGTGGAAGAGGTCTTCAGCCCTTTTCTCTGAATTTTGGCCTATATACTCTAGTCAAGGGTGGAGACCACCTGACTATATGATACATTTCAGCAGCTTTTCCATCCAGCTGTTGGGTTGTGCTCTTCACGGGTGGCCATCTTTGGGTGGTTTATATCCATGTGTTGATTCTCAGCTGGGGATATGCCATATGATTGGAAGCCCAGGTTAAGACTGTCAATCCTAGCTGTGAGGTCTTAACCCAAGAGGGGTCCCTTTCTCCCATCTGCCTATATATTCCCACATGAAAAACTATCTTGGGCTTCCCTGCCTTAGGGGATTGCTACCTAATAGTAGACTTTGTTTTGTAGACACACAGTGTTTTGGCACTAGCTCAGCCTTCGACTTAGTCTTTACCTTCTCGATGTCCTCATCAGTCATCATGGGCAGTTTCAGAGGTACACTCACACGGTGGAGTTGTGAATCCCCACCCTCACCATCCCCCCCCCCAAAAAAACCCTGCCTATATCCAGGTTCCAAATTATGTCCTATTTTTCAGCCAATAATTTTAGAGGGGGATCAATAGGAAACTCAATGACACCAAGTATTCCTTTTTATTGAGTGATGAGCTGAACATCCTGACTCAAGAAGTCTACTCCTCAAAGCCTGGCAGCAAGTATGCTGGCCACTCACCCCCCAGCCACATTGCCCTTGTGCCAGTTTGTCATTCAGTAGTTGTTGGATGGATAGAAACCTGGTTGGCCAAACTTCTCCTGCTATTTCCTCACCACATACCATTTTCATTAGGAGGAGGTCATGTTTAAGCAGTAATTTCCATACCTATGTCTACCTACTGTTTAAAAAGGTATATTCTACTGAGGTTGGTACATTGCCAATACATGAAAGAATCTGTTCATCTTAGTGTCTTGTTTGCCCTAATGTTTGAAAAGAGAAGAGGCTTCTCTTGGCTTCTCTTATTTTCCAGTAGCTCACATCTGGGGAAATTTAGGCTGAAAGTTATGCCTTAGGTAAATTGGGGGTCCCTCCTCAGATGCCAGATTGTGTCATTGAAAGAACCTGCCACAGGATCAGTGGGTCCCCTGTGTTTTTAGGACTGGGTTCTGAAGAATGTAATCCACTCAATATGAGCATCGAGGCTGAGCTGGTCATTGAACAGATGAAAGAACAACATCACAGGGACTTATGTCACGTAAGACTGGAGCTTGAAGACAAGGTAAGTTTCTCTTACCAACCCAGATCCCTAATTTCTTTAATCTCTGACAACCATTTTCATGTGGGGCTTTCCCAAGTCTTTCTCACACAACAGGACTTTCTATGCATTTCTCCCTATGTCTGGTGGCTACCAGAAGCCTACTTCCTCAGGCTGAGGGCAAGCCCTTTTCCTCCTGAGAGAGTTTATCTAAAATATAATATACTCATCCCTGCAGGCATGGAACATGAAGCTCAGAGGCTATTGTGTTATTTCAACTTGTTAAAAAAAAACTTCAACATCTTAATAAAACAACAAAAAAACCCTTTGATGTAGCATTATGTACTAAATTAAGTATAGGTTATGATCCTTGGCCTCCCAACAGGTCACCTTGGGACTTCCATTTACATTCCCAGTCTTCTCTGTTACCATGCAAGTTCTTATCCCCTAGCCAAACTGGGTGGTTTGTGGTTCTCCATTAAACTCTGTCCCCTTTAGCTCACACTATTACAAACTGTGCTGTTATTACTGCTTTTTGCCTCTTGAAAGTCTACTTACCCTCCAGAGTTTGCATCAACTATTGCCTCTTAGAGGAAGTCATTCCAGAATTTTCTAAGCAAATTTGATTTTTCTCTTTTTCTAACTCCCCGTGCTACATTGTAGTTCTTTTTTCTAGGATTTTTATATTTGATGTTCTGCCTTGTAAACTTGTTTTATCCATGTCCAGACTAGTTTCTCTTCAATGGCAGGAACTATGTCTTAGTCGATTTTATGTTGCCTTGAGGCTTGCAGGGTACCTTGTAGTACCAATAAATATTTGAATTAATTAAATATTTTAAGACCTTAAGTTTTCAGTTGGAAAGGACTCATGGGAAGACAAAGAGTATCTATGTGTGAGGGTCTTCCCAGTTCTTAATAGAGTTGCTCAGAAACTAGTATAATTTAACCAAGTTTTTTTTTTAAAAAAAACAAATTATGCCAGACTTAGATATCTTATTTAAGGTGTTTGAAATAAGTTATTTTCAAAGTGTGAAAATTCAGAAATGATTATAGAACAAAACTTACTTGCTGCCCCCATCACATTCCTTTCCACGGCCTCGAGCTGAACAATCTTGTGGTGGTTTCCTGTCTTGCTTGTAGGTGCGCCATTATGAAAAGCAGTTGGATGAGACCAGGCTCACCTGTGAAAAGGAGCAGGAGACCATGAAGCAGAAGTACGAGCATGGCATGCACACCTTGGAAAAACAAATAAATGACCTTCAAAGTGAAATTGCAGAACTCCAGGGGCAGGTCATGGCACTGAAGGAGGCGCACCGGGAGACCTGCTGCCAGCATGAGGAGGAGAAGAGGCAACTGCAGGTGACGTGGGATGAGGAAAAGGCTCGCCTGAGGGAGGAGCTTAGGCTGGAGCACGAGCTGGAGCTCAAGGCCCGACTGCAGCAGGCGGAGGAAGGCTTTAGCCAAGAGAGGGAAGGACTCATCCAGAGTAGCACCTGGACGGAGGAGAAGGTGAGGGGCTTGACTCAGGACCTAGAGCAGTCTCACCAGGAGCAGCTGACAAGCCTGGTGGAGAAGCACACTCTTGAGAAAGAGGAGTTGAGGAGAGAGCTCTTGGAAAAGCACCAAAGAGAACTTCAAGAGGGAAGGTAAGGATGTGAGGGGAGCCCAGCAACCCAGGCACATCCCCTCAGGGCATCAGAAGCTCCAGTCAGTGAAGGAGGCCTGGAAAAAACAGAGGGCAGAGTAGCCCAGGGGTTGTATAGATTCTTCTTAAAATTTTCAACTGATTTGCCCTTGTTTACACCTAAGCTTAACTTGGAGAGTATTGGAACTATTTGTTTTTTTTAAAACAGGAAAGTGGTTCTGGTATTAAAATCTATCTTCTAAGGCTCCAGATGAAGATAAGATGATCCAAAATGTGGTCTCTTCCTACTTTGGTTCTGTTGCTTTCTAAGAAAGGCTGTTTATAACCTTATATTTCTTCCCAGAGTTACGAAATGACAATTTGTGCTCACCTTCCTTCTGTGAAATCCCAGTTCATTTGAGGGCTTTGGTGCTTCACTCCCTGACATACTGCTATTTTATTAAATAAGAAACAAACCCAAAATGAATTTGTTAATATGTATGATTTAAGTGACTAATATCCTGCAATGCATGTTTAATTAAAATGAAGCAGTGTTATATATTTCCCAAGTTAGGGGTTAGGTCAATACATATTTCATCATTTCCTATGAAATACCAGTTTAAGACTTTGGTTTAAAAATCTGTGAGTACATCCAGGTCTATGCCAAAGAATTTGGTTTCATAAATATTCTCCTAACTTCAGAGAGAGCTGTCTTCCAAATTAATTGTAGTTGCCACTCTTAACTTTTAGAAATGTGATTCCTCCCAGTACACATGAAACATGGAGGAATAAGTTAAGAACATTTTTAGAAAGAATTTTAACTGTTTGCTTGGCAGCCTCCTCTATGCATGGAAAAATGTATTTTGTTTGTTTCTGGAGTTGGTGGCAATTTCAGTAATACTGTATGTTGACCACATTTAGGGAAAAAATGGAAACAGAGTATAATAGAAGAACTTCTCATATAGAAGCCCAGTTTCAGGCTGACTGTCAGAAAGTCACTGAGAGATGTGAAAATGCTCTGCAAAGCCTAGAGGGGCGCTACAGCAAAGAGCTGAGGGACCTTCTAGAACAGCAACTGGAGGAGAAATCTCAGTGGCAGTTTGAGAAGGATGAGCTCACCCAAGAGTATGCAGAAGCCCAGGAGCAGCTTAAGAAGACTCTTCAGAGGGAGAAAGCAACTTCTTTGGTCCTGTCCCAGGAGAGAGAGATGCTGGAGAAGACATACAAAGAACATTTAAACAGCATGGTCCTAGAGAGAGAGCAACTGCTCCAGGACCTGGAAGACCTACGGAATGTATCTGAAAGTCAGCAAAATCTACTGTCTGATCAGATACTTGAGCTGAAGAGCAGTCACGAAAAAGAACTGAGAGACCGAGAGCAGGTCCTCTGCCAGGCAGGGGCCTCAGAACAGCTGGCCAGCCAGCAGCTTGAACAGTTACAAATGGAACGTGAACAGGAAAGGCAGGAGATGGTGGCCAAGCTTCTGGCCATGGAGACCATCCACAGAGTGACCTGTGAGAAAGCAGATCGAGAGAGGGCTGAGATGAGCACAGAAATCTCCAGACTGCAAAATAAAATTAAGGACATGCAGCAGGCAGCAAATCCTCTCTCCAGGCTTCAGGGTAGCTGTCAAACAACAGGAGAAGATGAGGAGGAAGGAAATGGGACCATGTCCCTGCTTCAGCAAGGGGAACAGCTGTTGGAAGAAAACGGAGATGTCCTTGTAAGCTTGCAGAGAGCTCATGAACGCGCAGTGAAGGAAAATGTGAAAATGGCTTCTGAGATTTCCAGATTGCAGCAGAGGCTGCAAAGACTAGAGCCAGGGTCGGTGATGTCATCTTGTTTAGAGGAACCAACTACTGAGTTTTTTGGAAATTCTGTGGAACAGACAGAATCATTTTCATCCCCAAACCAAATGAATCAAGAAAAAGGTGAAACTGCACCATGCAGGCTAAGTGACTTGCAAGATGATGAGGTCCAGGACCTGGGGAGTACTGCGACAAGCTCTGTTCAGAGACAGGAGGTCAAAATTGAGGAGTCTGAAGCTTCCATAGAGAGTTTTTCTGAGCTAGAAAACAGTGTAGAGACCAGGACCGAATCCTGGGACCTGAAGAATCAGATTAGTCAGCTTCGGGAGCAACTAATGATCTTACGCGCAGATTGTGACCGAGCTTCCGAAAAGAAACAGGACCTGCTTTTTGATGTTTCTGTGCTAAAAAAGAAACTAAAAATGCTTGAGAGAATCCCTGAGGCTTCTCCCAAGTATAAGCTGCTATATGAAGATGCAAGCAGAGAAAATGACTGCCTCCAGGAAGAGCTGAGAGTGATGGAGACACGCTACGAGGAGGCTCTGGAGAACAACAAAGAGCTCACTCTGGAGGTTTTCAGGTTGCAGGATGAGCTAAAGAAAGTGGAAGAAGTGACTGAAACATTCCTTAGCCTGGAGAAGAGTTATGATGAGGTCAAAACAGAAAACGAGGAGCTAAACGTTCTGGTTTTGAAGCTTCAAGGGAAGATTAAAAAACTGCAGGAAAGAGCAGCCTTGCAGTGTGGCTCCTTCTCCTTGTGGGAAGACTGTTCAGACAACTTGAAGGTCGAGTGTGATGAGAAGGTACTTGAACTCAATCAGACGCTGGAAGAGTGTGTGCCTGAGGTTTTGAGGGCATGCCATATTTTAGAAGAATGCAACCAAGAAAACCAGGGCCTTGAGCAGGGCAGAACGCGAATCTCCAAAAAAGTAAAAGCACATGAAATCCCTCAGGTGTATGGAACAGTTCAGACATATCAAGAAAATTCCAGAGGTGGGACTCAAGTTATACTGGAGGAAAGCCCTGTTCTCCTAGGCCTTCAAGATAAACATGTTCAGCGTCAGGCCACAATAGCAGAGTTAGAACTGGAGAAACAGAAGCTACAGGAGCTGACTAGAAAGTTAAGGGAGAGAGTCACTACCTTAGTTAAGCAGAAAGATGTACCTTCTCAGGCAGAGAAGGAGGAAGAGCTGAAGGCAATGATGCATGACTTGCAAATCACATGCAGTGAGATGCAGCAGAAAGTTGAACTTCTGAGGTAACGTATGTACATTCTAGACTTCACGGAATCCCACAGAGCACCTGATCGAATCTAACTTGCACTGCTTTCCGTACATAGAGAAACTAACCTGTTAGTCTTCAAGAAAAGAGCAGTACCCTAGACTTCCTTCTGCTTCTGTGTCATATTAACAAATAACCTTGCCTTGGAGGCATTCTCTTCCTTGTAGCAAATAAATGTGTTCATATGGAGTGTGAAAGTTCAAAATGGCGAGTGTTTGCTGTTTAACCACATGCATCACCACTGTACAACTTTACCTCTTTTCTAGCACTTACTTTATTTGGATGGATAGCTATTATTTTGCTCAATGTCAATTACTTTCCTAATTTTGATGAAACACGTTATATGAGCATGAATGGCTTTTGTGTATTATTAACTCTCTTGGTAGATTAAAAATTCTTATACTAATATAGGAAAGATGTTTTGTAGCTTATAGTTTTTCACTTAGATAACTTGAAGTGCATGTTGATATTCAAAAAACAATAGAAATTTATCTTAGAGCATATACTTACCAAGGAGCTCCTAGTTTCTAATAAATATGCTTAAAGAGTAGCAACAAAGATAGAACTAATGTAAACTATTGCCCACTTGATTTTATGAAATATGAATCTTCTAGCAAAATTGGTATCTAAAAACATCTTGTAAAATATTACATCATGTTTAAAATATCTTAATGGTATAAAACAAAACAATTCTGAGATAGTTTCTCCTTCCTCAGGCCATTTTTAGTTCAAAACATCAGCATATAATGAGATGAATAGAATCTCAAAGTAAACAGTATACGTATTTCAGTGTGGCCCTTTGATTAATGTAGTAAAATTTCTTTCTGTAGATCCCTGTGGGCATAAAACTAAAACTCTTACAGCTTAGTAATTTGGTTTATGTCTATTCAGAGCAGGGAGGCCTTGAGACTGAGATAAATAAAGCCATTTGTTCAAAGCAATATGCCTGCCATTGAGAAAATCAACCACCAGATTGATATTGAATCTCAATGCCCATCTCCATGCTCAAGTTTTTTTTTTTAGCCACACTCCCCTGATGTCTTTTAGTGAAATTCTTACTTCCCAAAAGAAGTAAAACGTTATGTCAAAACTTGATTTCCAAGGACCAGGAGACCACTAATTTAGACTTTTCTTTTTAACTGGCATGCAATACTTACTTTATTGGAAGTTACTAAAAAATATTTTCCAAAGATGCCAGATGACTGCCTTATAACTTTTTAAAAAAATCTCTGTACTTCAGATATGAATCTGAAAAGCTTCAAGAGGAGAATTCTATTTTGAGAAATGAAATTACTACTTTAAATGAAGAAGATAGCATTTCTAGCCTGAAATTAGGAAAATTAAGTGGATCTCAGGAAGAACTGTGGTAAGACAGAGTATATTTGAATTTTCTTAAGACATTTTGTAAGGACTAAAAAACTATTTAACTTCAACTTTTAAAGCCTAGCCCCCAAATTAAATTTTCATTTTTCCTTTAGGCAAAAAATAGAAACTGTAAAACAGGAAAAAGCTGAAGTTCAGAAGGTGGTTGAAAATTTAAAAAAACAGGTAAGGAAACAGTATTTCCCAATGTTTCTTGATTCTGAAATTTCCTTTTTTTATTTGAAATTTACAAATTTATAGTAATTAAATATATTCCTAGAATAGTACATTGCTAATGATAGTAAAGTTGTAAATTCTGAGTTTAAAAATGGAAACTCACCTCTCATTGACTCTAAACTGGGTTTCTGTTTAGAAAATAATGTAGATATTGTTTCTAGATCCTGTGTGCTTAATGCAAGCTTTATAACCAGCAGGAGTTGGGATACCTCTAAAGTACACCTAGAATACTAGCTCTAGCCCTTGTGCAGCTTCAGTCAATGTTAGTTCCTTTCTTTTTCCTCATCATGATTAAAAGCAGAAAGATAAGGACAGAATTTCACAGATATGGAATGCCAGCTAATCAGCATATCATTTCACAGAATCATAATTTATTCAGATAGCTTGTGCCATTCAATGTTCATTTTATATAATCTTGTAACATGTAGTTGAGCACGTGAAGAACATTTAAGATTATGTCTGAAATAGTCAAAAGACGAGAACATTCTGGGAAAAGAGTATTATCAGCACTTGAAATGTACAGGGTTTTAACATCCAAAATGTATTTTGTACTCTTACAAAAATGGTAAAGCAGGGCTGGGAATATAGCTCAGTTGGTAGAGTGCTGGCCTTGCATGCACAAGACTCTGGGTTCAATCCCAAGCACCACAAAAAAAAAAAAAGAAAGAAAAAAAAGGTAGAAAAATGGGGCTGGGGATGTGGCTCAAGCGGTAGCGCGCTCGCCTGGCATGCGTGTGGCCCGGGTTCGATCCTCAGCACCACATACAGACAAAGATGTGTCCGCCAAATATTAAAAATAAATAAATAAATAAATAAAAGGTAGAAAAATGGTAAAGCCCAGTTGAAAAATAGGTAATCAATTTGAATGCTCTAATTATACAAAAATAATACAACACATAAAAGATGGGTATCCTCAAAATAACGAGGGAAGTATAAATTAGTTTCTTTTTTTCTCAATTGAACTAGCAAAAATTAAAAGTTGATATCATCTAGGATTCAAAAGGTTGTGAGGAAACGAGAAATACATTGCCAATAGGATTGTAAATTGGTAGCACTCTGAAGAACAGATTTGGGAGACATCTATCAAAACAACAATGTTTATGTATACCTTCTAACCCAACAACCCTGCTTCTAAAAGATATTATCCTAAATGTAAAATGATACCAGATATAGATGGGTTGTTTCCTCATAATTAAAGGAAATAATTATAACAAACCTATATGTCTATCAGTGCAGAATGGCTAAATACATTATGGAAAATCTTGCTACTTGGGATATCCTATAACCATAAGAAGAAACACATAATTTCCAAACACTCATGGAAAGCATAAGCATCTGTAAGATATTATAAGTGGAAAAAGCAGGCTATCCAAACATGAAATGATCTAATTTTTTGCTTAAAAAAGAGAAAAGAATCTCTATGTGTATGTGGGTTTTATATATTCATAGAAATATGTATTCATAGAAAATGATCTAGTGGTTTACATATCCTGTTGCAAACAATAGATCATCCTAAAGGATGGGATTAAGCTGTGTCTCATACACTTCTGAATGACCGAATTTGTAATAATGGGTACATATTTTTTCTGTTATTATTTATACTTACTTTTAAACTTTATATAGAAAGGAAAAAAGAATTAGTTTCTAAATCTGTTTTTTAGCAGAAGCAGGGTAACAAGTTTTAAAAATGTATTTCAATTTTAATTAGATTTCAGATTTAAAAATCAAAAACCAACAGTTGGATTTGGAAAATGCAGAGCTTAGCCAAAAGAACTCTCAAAACCAGGAAGAATTGCAAGAACTTAATCAACGTCTGGCAGCAATGCTATGCCAGAAGGAAAAAGAGCCAGGAAATAGTAAATTCAAGGAATGGGAACAAGAAAAGTCTGATCTGAAAGAAGAACTAGAACACTGTAAAGTGCAGGTATGATCTGCAGCCACCCTACAACTTCTCTCTCCCTCTCTCTCTTTTTCCTTTTTTTAAGGAAATCTCAAGAACTAGAAGAAATGCTTGTATTAAATTTTTTATGCATAAATATAATAATTAAAACAGTGTGGTACTGGAACATTAATCCCTATCCCAGACAGATAAATGGACTAGAAAGTCTTGAATTTGATACAAATACTAATGGATACCTAGTATGGTCAGTCTTCTAATATATGGTTTCTACATCCATAGATTCAACCTCTGACCAAAACTGTTTTTTAAAATTGCATCTGAACTGAACAGAGTTCTTTTTCTTCTTATTATTCCCTAAACAATACATTATAACAACTATTTACATAGCATTTATACTTTACTAGGTATTATAAGTAATTTAGAGATGAGTTAAAATACACAGGAGAATGTGAATAGGTATACGTAAATACTATGCCATTTTACATAAGGGACTTGGTTATCTGGGGGCTTGGGTATTTGTGGAGAGTACTGGAGCCAGTCTCCCACACATGCCAAGAAATAACAGTAGGTGACAAAGGTGGCTTCTCAAACTGCTGGAGTAAAGATGGATTTTCTTCTTCTTCTCCTTCTCCTTCTCCTTCTCCTTCTCCTCCTTCTCCTCCTTCTTCTCCTCCTCCTTCTTCTTCTTCTTCTTCTTCATTTTAATAAGTGATGTCTGACCAACTGCATAGACATTTGGAAATAGATAAAATTAGATCCATGTTTCATAACATATATAAGGATACATTCTAATTGTATTAGAAGTCTAAATATAAAAAAAAACAGTACAAGTACTAAAAGAAAACATGATGGGTGAATTTGTCTTTAACTATCATTTTTTAAAAGGCCAACTATGACTCTAAAACAGGGCAATACAAGAAAAAAAATTTTGCATGGCAAAAAACTTATATAAAGTCAAAAGACAACTGACAAAGTAGGAGAAAATATTTACAACATAACTACAGAGAGAAGAGCTCATACCTCTACGGGTAAAGAACTCTTAAAAATTAAGGATATAAAATCTGATAGCAAAATTGGAAAGAGATATGAACAAACAATTCACAAAAGAGATAAAAATGGTCTTCAAATCTATGAAAAAGTGTTCAAAATCAGTCATAATTAGTTAAGTGCAAATTAAACAACACTAATGTGTAATTTATCACCTAAAAGACCAGCAGTAATTTTTAAATATGACAACATATTCTGTTGGCAAAAGCTGTGGAAAAACAAACATTTTCATACATTGCTGGTGAGAATGCAAAATTATATCATCAGTGCACAGGTAAATTTGGCAATAAATAACAAAATTTTGCCTAGCAATCTCACTTCTAGGAATATAACCTAAAGGTATACTTGCAACAATATCAAAGGTCATATACACAGGGTTAGTCATTGCTGCATTGTTTTTAATTGCAAGATAGTGCCAACAACCTAGATGCTCCTACACAGTGGAGTGGTGGAGGAAATGTGGTGGGTACATCCATACCACATTAGTACTGTTCGAGAAAAAAATAAGAAAGCTCTCTATGTGAAATAATTTCCAGAACACAATGTTACGTGAAAAAAATATTCAAGAGTATCTCTATGTGCCTCCACATATGTGAGAAAGGAGACATTAGAAAATACCCATGTACCTACTCATTTTCATGAAGCTGCTCATCCCCAGCACTGTTTTACATCTTCCAGTACTCTCACAAGAAAAGCATAAGTGAATCCATTCAAGATGTGGGGATGGGGAGGGTACCAAAATGGAACATAAACGCTACAGGAGCCCAACAGCATGCAGAATGTAGCCACACTGGGGAAGAAAAGAATTCAGTGAGGGGCTGGGGCTGTAGCTCAGAGTTAGAGCACTTGCCCCTCATGAATGAGGTACTGGGTTCAATCCTCACTACCACATAAAAATAAATAAATAAAGATATTGTGTCCATTTATAACTAGAAACATATTTTAGGAAAAAAAGAATTAAGTCATCTACAAAATAGATATATAATAGAATAAAGTAAACACAGACTATAATAAATACCTGAGTCCATATTAACATAAAAATTGATTAAATAGGGAGAATTTACAGAATTCATTTCAGAATGGTAATTAAAAAATGTAGAAAGACAAAAACAGAAAATCATCCCTAGGCAAAACACCCCAGTAATAATTATTGTAGCCAAAATCCACTAATCAGACATTAATAAAGCAGAAAATTGGAAAACAGAAATTTCATAATCTCAAAAGCTTTTCTTTTTTCTTTTTTTTTAAACTTGAAAGATTGTTTTTTTTTCTTTTATTCACCCATTTTTTTAAGAAAGAGAGAGAGAGAATTTTTTTAATATTTATTTTTTAGTTATCGGCGGACACAACATCTTTGTTTGTATGTGGTGCTGAGGATTGAACCCGGGCCGCACGCGAGCACGCTACTGCTTGAGCCACATCCCCAGCCCTCAAAAGCTTTTCTGACAAGAAAAAGTAACCCCACAGTGGAGAAATGTACAAAAACTGCCTTAGGAATCCTATTCATGTTATTGAAGAGGAAAGCCTTTTAAGATGGCTTTAGTGAGTTCCTTTAAAAACAAGGACAAAGTTCATAAAGTAGCCTGTGGTTGAATTGGTGTCGTTGTTTCTTTCATACTTACTGCCCTCTGTGAACCTGGTCTGTCTCCCCAGCCTGAGTGAATGTGTCTATTATCTGAGTTTTTATTTTTCTCTTAGTCCTCCACTTTAGTGTCTTCTTTGGAAGCAGAACTTTCTGAAGTTAAAATACAGACTCATATTGTGGAACAGGAGAACCTCCTTCTCAAAGATGAACTGGAGAAAATGAAACAAGTAAGGCTGCATACCACTAGAGGGGCTGAGGGAGCAGACTGTGCCCCCCTAGTCTGGTGTTTCTAGCACCAAACATCCTTTGCACTCGGTCCCCTCAACTAGCTTATTGCTTGGTAAAGCTGAGGACTTAAAGGACAAGTCCATTCGCAAGAGCTCTTATTGGTAATTATCCATATTTCCTTCTAGTTAAGGTTGTAGACTCCAAAATTCTATTACTGTAAATGAAGCCCAACCATTTCAACCCAAGGAATTGGTTGTTCTACTTTCTCCTGGCCAGGGAGAAAAAAAGTAGCATTAGTTTGTTTAAAAAGAAGGTGACTTCTGCTCTTAACTTTCCTTACTCTGTTTACTCTGATTTGTGAGGATACAGGTGAAGGTGGTGCCTCTGAGCGTCCTTCCTTGTAATTATTTCGTCAGGCGCCAGACCCCTGAGTAAGGGAAGGTCAGCCCATTGTCATTGCCTACAGCTCAGACCTAGAAAGCATGTGCCATTGTATGTGATATCATGGATCATAGCTTGCAAGCACTTCTATGCCTTCTACCTATTGCACTGAAAAGAACCACAAATAGCATCCGCAGAAATCACATGTCAGTCTGTAGACATCCAAAATGATAATAAGCTTTCTGGGAATTTGCAAGATCCTGGGTGAAGGAGAAGGCTCTTCATTAGACCAATATATCCTTCTGGCCTATTCTTCCAAAGTATGTTAGATTTGTTGCCAATTGAAGACAAGATTCAACCAGTAAAATGTATTTGTCATAACTATTTCTAAAGCGAAATGTAAAACAACTTCAAGCAGGACATAGAAAGATGGCCCTGTCGGAATGATACTAAAGAACTGAAAAATGTGAAAGTCAAGTGCAAGGGTGGAAAATTAAACATTTATAAAATGTGGGGAAGGGTTAAGAGGTGTAAGAAACAAGTGGCCTCTTTAAATCCATGATTATCAACAGGATTAGATGGGGGGCTTGTTCCCTGACCCTGGCACATTTAGCAGTGTCTAGGATCTTCTGGTTTTCACAAATGGGGATACAGTATCTAGTGAGTAAAGCTGGAGATGCTGTAAAACAACCTACAGTGTACAGGACAGTTTCCCTCCCCCCAACCTCCCACCCCTGCCGCCAAAAGAATTAATTCAGCCCAAAGTGTCAATAATACCAACATTGATGCTGCAAAGAAACAGCCTGGTTTGTAACATGGAGAGGAAGAAGCCTGAGCATTCACGTTAGCAACACTCTACTGGGAAGTCAACTTAGGCATCCTCCAAAGGAAAGGGCACATGAAACAAGCTAGAAAACACAGATTATTATATTCTTAAACAACCCTTGTGTTGATACCTTGTATTTGGTTCATGCTGATGCTATATTCTTGACCTACATTTTTTGAAAAAAAGATTTTTTTCTAGTTGAAAAAGCATGAGGACAATATAATGTGTCACTGTGCACAAGTTAGATGGATGGCAGAATGGCAGTACAGTTATTTTACCCTGAAGGTGAAATTGAAAGCTGGGATCATTATTTAACAATGTCTGTCTGAGTCCATCTGAGCCGACATTGCAGCACTGAACTGGGGAGTGAAAGAGAAGCCAGCAGGGAACAGTTTGTTAAAGTTAATTATAGTCTGCAAGAGTTTATATGTCCTCTGAAATATCTACAGATAGGGAAATCTCAGCAGTCATGAAAATGCCCTGTTTATAAAAACCTCTTTATGAACACAGCCAGGAGATGATGGTGGGGCTCATTTGTTTATCTCTTACAGCTGCACAGATGTCCTGATCTCTCTGACTTCCAGCAAAAAATTTCTAGTGTTCTAAGCTACAATGAACAACTGCTGAAAGAAAAAGAAGCTCTGAGTGAAGAATTAAATAGCTACGTGGATAAGGTAGTAAAAACAATAAGATTTTACCACATCATGGAATGTGTTCCCTAAAGAGCATTTCTCTAGGGGTACTCAACCACGGGCCTCCCATGTTCCAGAGTTTCCTGGAACAGCATTTCAGCTGGTCTTACATTACCTTAGATCTCATGAAGCCAAGATTGTGACTTTGTCTCATTTTAGTATATCGGGATACTGCTTAAATATATAATATCTATATACAATAATGCTACTGTTCTATATGCTATAACTGATACATTGTTTTTAATAATCTGAAATCTATTTCATAGACAATTTTTTCTATTAGTTTCCTTAGCAGATCTAAAACCTCTGCTTTCTTTCTCCCTACCTGCCTTATTCTGTGTTTTCCTGTTACAGTACACTCCTGAGATTTCTAATTGCCTTCCAGCCCAACATTTCCTACCATCAAAATATGAGGCATGGGACTGGGGCTGTAGCTCAGCGGCAGAGCGCTTGCCTAGCACTGGGTTCGATCCTCAGCACCACATAAAAATAAACAAATAACATAAAGGCATTCTGTCCATCTAACAACTACAAAAAAAAAAAAAAAGAGGCAGTGAGGGGAAAAAAAAAAAACAATGGGAAAACCCCAAAATGAAAAGACTCAAAATTAGAAGTAGAACAGAGTCAGGAAAACTTCTACTTTATTTTTCCTTTCCCTGATCTCCCATGTAGATGGTACTTGTTCTTGACAGTGTAAGCAAAGGCTGATAAATTGAGGCTAGGTATGTTTGCAAAAATGCCTTCTTAACCTGCTTCTCTTCCTGAAACAGGTGGCAAAATCAAGACGTTTAGAGCACAGAATTGCTACAATGAAGCAAGAACAAAAGTCTTGGGAGCACCAGAGCGAGAGCTTGAAGTCACAGCTGGTGGCTTCACAGGAAAAGGTATGTGGACAATTCCTGTTTCATCACCACATGAATATTTTCCTATGTCTTCCAATAGAAATCCCAGTGGAAAGAATACTCCAGGTGGGCTCAGAATGATCACATAGTATCCAATTTTACATATACGTTATATAGTATGTCCATATAATGCAAACAACATTTCCTTCAAAGTTCTTTAATTATGAGATTACTTATTATGAAACCTTGAGAATAGTATATTGAAATCAGTGTTTGTTCCCAATTTAGAAATAGGATTTCTGAAGCAGGTCCATGCCCTATTAAAGATCTCTATCAACATTCCTTTTACAAAATTTGAAGTTTTAATGGAAATATATATATGAGATATCAGTGCAAAATAGGATTCTACAAGCATATATTATTATTTTCAATGAAGAGATCATTTACAAACCAATACCACAGGCTGAAATGCAGTTTCTCCAGGACACAGTGAAGCCACCTTTTGTGATGCCAGTCGGCACTCTTTTGTCAGCTATCACTTGGCGATCTACCAGGTGACTATCAGCACTACCTTGCTCCAGGCACAGTTTACCATTTTCCTAAACATAATTTAGCATCTTGTAAACCTACATAATATCCTGGGTTTCCACCAAACTACTGAAAAGAGAACTGGATATAGTAAGCAGAAGCAGGAGCCTTGGAGTTCTCTAGTCCCTGTTTATTCATTCCTGGACATGGTGGCAGTAAGACCGTGAGGTTTGGGTAGCAGTGTAAGCTTATTCTTTTCATGCAGGTTCAGAATTTAGAGGAAACCCTGCAGAATGTGAATCTTCAAATGTCTCGGATTAAATCTGACCTCCGAGTGACTCAGCAGGAAAAGGAAGCTTTGAAACAGGAAGTGATGTCTTTACACAAACAACTTCAGAATGTGGGTGACAAGGTAATTTTTTTTATTGAGGCACACCTTTTTCTTCTATAATGTGGTCATATAGATATATATAATTTTACATATAGTTGTATTTTTGTGAATGTGTTTGTGTAACTACCACTAGTCAAAATATAGAACATTTCTGGCACCCAGCTGGCTCTTGTGTCCTCTTGAGTTGATAATACTGATACCCACTTGTTTTATAAAGAGAAGTTCCTTTGAAATACTTTTTTTATTAGTTCTTATTACTTATGTGGATTTCATTGTGACATTTGTAAATGCATATAACATACTTTTGTGCATTTCTACCCACCCATGACCCCCGGTAGCTCAGTGGTAGAGCGCTTGCCTTGCATGCATGAGGCACTAGGTTCGATCCTCAGCACCACATAAATAAATAAATAAATAAATAAATAAAGATACTGTGTCCATCTAAAAAAAAACTAAAAAAAAAAAAAAACAAAAAACCCTATTAGAAATTACCTTTACAGGTCTACTAACCAAAGAGAGGAAATAATATAGAATAAGCTACACTAGGACATATTAATTAAAGTAAAATTAGTACTAAAATATTGAAAAGTGGGGAGGGGAGGGAAAAGAGAAGAAATGAGAAGAAGAAGAAAGAAAAGAGGAAATAAAAATGAGAAGGAAAGAAAAAATCCAATTAAATAATTTTTTAAAATTTAAATTTAATTTAAAATTAGATAAAAGTATAAAATGAGGGAAAACAAAACATAGAACATAATGAAGGCAGAAACAAAAAGAGGCTAAGATTCCTTTTGTCCAAAGTATTTTAAGTGGATATACTTTTTTCTGGGATTTCTAATTTTGGAATCCACCAGGTATGGCGGGGGGCGAGGTTGCAGGCTGCAGCTTCAGTCCTGTGTGTTCGTCCTCAGCTCCAACACAAAGGGGCCAAACCAGTTAGGGCAGTCTGTAGGCTGAGCTCCACCCTTCCTTGCCCACAGCTTGTGCTAGGGCAAAGTTATCCACAGTTCAGCTACATTCACTCCCAATGCCTCTTTTTTTTTTGTACTTGGAAGGTGGAACATGGCCACCCACCAAGCCTGTGAATCTATCTGGATCCCCCAGTCGATGTGCTCAGGGATATGGCAAGTGTCCAAACTACAGCAGTTGAAGCCTCTGAATTCCTCTAAACTTGCAGGAGGTGACCAACCCAAAGGGAGCTGGGGTGGCAAGCTGAGGGACTCCAAGCATTCCACCAGTCCCAGCCCCTTCATGAATCCACACACAGCTAGTCTCACTCCTTGTTACAAAGGGCAAACTTACACTTTTGAATGGAAGCACTTTCTGCTTCCCTCTGCCGAGCAGATTGCTCTTCCCACTGCCTAAAGTTCTCAGCAAATATGTTTCACAGTCACTCTTCTGGGGCCAAACTGACTTTCCATGTGGGTGCCCACTGAACCAGTGAGAGGAGAGGCTCTTGGGAAGGGGCGGATTTATGTACCTTCTGTCACCATAGGTCAGAGATGCTTGTTTCTGAACATCATATAAGTGAAAATATAAAGTATATCAAAAGGTAATTTTTTGGTATTGAACAAGTCAAAACACCATAGCTGAGTTGAGTTTTGTAGTAATAAAATTAAAACACTTCCAAACTTTGATATGTAAGAGCATCCTATTTTTTAATGTGACTAAAAAAATTAAGTCAAGAAAAACATTACAAGAAATTAATCAAGAAACACACACAAGGGCTGCAAGAAAAGTAAGCTTTTCCTGAGAAGGAAAACTATTGCATAAAACAACAATGGTGAATTTCAGGAGATAATTCATTGCCACCTAATGGGTTTCACCTATGGTACCAGGAAGACCAGGAAGAGCTGGTTAAAGCCTTAGCTGGCACATTACAGTGTTGTTAGAAAGTGGCTGGGGTTGTGGCTCAGTTGTACAGCACTTGCCTAGCATGGGTGAGGCACTGGGTTCAATCCTCAGCACCACATAAAAATAAATAAACAAAATAAAGGTCTGTCAACAACTTAAAAAAAAAAGTATCTCATCTTAAACTATCACAAATGCTAATCAATCTGTATACAAGTAAATTAAGAATTTTATAGATGCTAGTCTTTAGGTGGATGTTAAGATTTTGTCTATAGTGAAAGTAGTCACTAATTCAGTTATTTTTATCTCTTGGTGGTACTTTTTAAAAATAATGTAGTTTGTATTTTAAAAATTACTTTTGAGCTGACTCTTTTTCTAAATGAGATTCTACCTTTTTTATTTTTCATATTTAGCTTAAAAGGCAGGAGACTTACTTAGTTGTATTTCTTTTTTGTTTTTGTTTTTTAAAATTATTTTTAGTTCAAAAAAATATATCACTCTGGTAATTTAAAGCACATTTCTGAATCCAAGCCTCAATTACATGGACAATATGTATTTTGGGATTCTAAAAAGGGATATGATTGCATATGTGAAAACGAAAAAGTTTGGCTGGTGAAAGGTTTCAGGTTGGCAGTGCCTTTCAGAGTTCCTTTTGTGTTTTCTGTTAATCAAAATAGTATAATCTGGGTTCAGGAGCTGGGGCTAGGGCTCAGTATTAGAGCACTAGCCTAGCATACGGTAGGCACTGGGGTTGATCCTTGGCACCACATTAAATAAATAAATAAATAAATAAATAAATAAAGCCATTGTGTCCATTTGTATATATCTATACAAATATATGTATATTTTTTGAAAAAGAGTATTATACAGGTTCAAAGATAACTTCCTAAGAATAAGGCAATTTTCATGCCACCAACTTCCATATACTTGGATCCTATTAGTAACTGGGATTTGCTCTATAATCCTATTTGCTATTGAACCTGACTGGCCAGTTTTCCCAAAGGCCATTTTGAACAGAGAATTTCCAAACCTGATTTTTAAAATCAAATTCCAAGAATATAGTTTTATTCATATCTATATTCATATCATATCTATATTCTAAGAATATAGTTTATTCATATCTATACACATTAGGCACACAAAAAAGGTTGAAAGGTGCTTAATGAGTATTGATGTCATTAGGTAAATAGGATACAATTCTTAAAACAGAAATGACCCATCAGGGTCATTTTAAGGCTTACCTCTGCAATTCTCTCTTAAGAACTGGGACCCAGAAAAAGCCACCCATCCATCAGGGCTCCATAGCCAGCAGAAAAGGCTGTCTTGGGACAAGTTGGATCATCTGATAAATGAGGAACAACAGCTGCTTTGGCAAGAGAATGAGAGACTCCAGACTGTGGTACAGAACACCAAAGCAGAACTCACACACTCCCGGGAAAAGGTAACTCCAAAGGCTGGCACATCATGACATATGTCTGAAAAGGATTAGTTTGATATGAAAATGAATGTGTGATATGATTGAAGTGGTTCTAGGGTACAGATTTGAGTAGCCTGTGAAAGAAGACTTATTTTAAGAGTGTATCATTTATCATTTACTTACATATAATTTTATCCAAGTATGTTTAGAAAATATTTTTTTCATTTTGTATAAGGAGTTCTATATTAAAATAAATCTGTGATTTTAATCCTGATATAAAAAATATAGACTCGTAGAAATTATGTCAACCATATAGTTCTTATTCCAATTGGATAGCTGCCCAGACCAGAAGTTACAAAAATGACAAAATTAGACTCAGATCTTATGGGTCTAGCTCCTTATAAGGAGTTAGTTAGAGTCAGCATTTCAAGGTTAAAGTGATTTTTAAAGATCTTTTCCAACCAACAAACTATGCTTGAATTCCTTACTTCTGCTCTTAAGTTCACTGTTTATATTTAATCTGTGCTTCAGCACCTCTACTGAGGAGAAACTAGAGCACAGATTTTCCTTTAGAAACTGTTGTCACTGAAGCCATGGTGGGAGACAAGAAAGACATGGTCCCTGTCCTCATGGAACTTAATAGTGCGAATGTACTGCTTCAGGTACAAGCAGTCTGATACAGAATAGATGGGACTGTTTACTTGTGAAAGTTATACTCATGCCAGAGCTGCAGGGACTAGGACTGCTATGTCTGTGATCTTGATAATCACATCACAATTTGACTCTTGGAGTCTTGATAGATCCCTTCTACCTTGTCCGATACTTACAATGTTGGGTTTATAGACCCAGCCAGATTTACCTAGAAAGGATCATTGGAAATCCATAAAAGTAAGCTTCAACAATTGGCAAGCTAAGCCAGGTGCGATGGCGCATGCCTGTGATCCCAGCCTGTCAGGAGGCTGAGGCCAAAGGATCACAAGTTCAAAGCCAGCCTCAGCAACTTAGTGAGGCCCTAAGCAACTTAGCAAGACCCTGACTCTAAATAAAATATTTAAAAAGGGTTAGGGATGTGGCTCAGTGATTAAACACCCCTAGCTTCAATCCCTGGTACCAAAAAAATTGGCAAGCTAGACTGAAAAATATTTTTTATTGCTCTCATTTTTGGTTTCTGATATGTGGTCAAGTTTGCTATCTTGCCTAGCTAGACTGATCTCCAACTCCTAGGCTCAAATGATTTCCCACCTCAGACTCCCTAAAGCTAGGAATACAGGCACCCTGCTAAGAAAAGACTTTTAATGACACAGAACCCAAGTACTGAATTAAAACTTTACTTGCACGTTTATTTTTTTTAATATTTTTTAGTTGTTGATGGACCTTTATTTTATTCATTTATTGTTATGAGGTGCTGAGAATTGAATCCAGACCTCACACATGCTAGGCAAGCACTTTACCACTGAGCCACAACCCCAGCCCCATATGTTTATTTTTTATTTTTTTCTGGCTACATGATTACATAACCATTTTTTCCTCTTAACATTTGTTTTTGCTAGGTTCGTCAGTTGGAATCCAACCTTCTTCCCTCCAAGCACCAAAAACATCTAAACCCATCAGGTACTGTGAAACCCACAGAGCAAGAAAAGTTGAACTTAAAGAGAGAATGTGATCAGTTTCAGAAAGAACAATCTCCTACTAATAAGAAGGTGAGTTTGGGGAGGTATACACTATGTGTATACCTGGGTTATTTCTTTTTCTTTTTAATTTTTCTTTTAGTTGTAGATGAACAAAATGACTTTATTTTATTTATTTATTTTTATGTGGTGCTGAGGATCGAACCCAGTGCCTCACACCTGCTAAGTGAGCCCTCTACTGCTGAGCCACAACCCCAGCCCAAATGTGGCAGCTGATTTCTTCTTGAGGTGATAATAAGAGACACACGGCACCAAAAGACCAAGAGAGAAGCTATACTGCCTTTCATAACATAATCTTGGAAGTGGCATACCATCACTTTTGCTGTTGTCTGTACATACCCAGATTAGTCGTGATGTGGTCTGAGAGAAGTCTACATGACAGATTCAGACTGTGAGGTGGGAACCATTGGGTGCCATCTTGGAGGCTGGCTACCACATGGACAAACTTTTGTAGCCCAGCTCCAGTTGCTTTCTATACTTTTCTCATGGAGTTAAGGTTCTAGATCATGTTATTCTCATGATTTCTGTTGTTACTTGTTTTTCTTTTCCTAAACTTAAACTCAGTTTTCTCTAATATCCTCCTCTTCTTAAAAACCATTTAAGGGGTTGGTGTTGTGGCTCAGTGGTAAAGTGCTTACCTAGCACATGTGAGGCACTGGGTTCAAACCTCAGCACCACATAAAAATAAATGAATAAAATAAAGGTATATTTAAAAAAAAAAAAAAAGAGCCAATGGAACAGATGCCTATTTTTTAAAAAATTTGCTTAAAATTATGGGAAGAATGAGCAATATTTTGTTATATTCATATTTTTTTTACTTGTGAAAGTATAACCATTTGTAGTAAGAAAATTGGTATGCTAAGTTGAAATATCAGTTGAAATTACAGTTACTTTTAAGTAAAGTTGTCAGAAAAAGAGTAGGTTTCATCTATAATCTCACCAAGTGAAAAGTCTTAAGATGGGTTTTAAAATAACAATGAATATTAAATGGACCTAGAAATGTTAGCTGCTGTCCTTGGCTCTTTTTAATAGAAGCAAAAATCATCTAGAATAGTGTCATGTTTTCTACTTAGCAATCCTCTGAATCCCAGTGTCCTGTAGCTTATTAGATTCTATTGTAATAAAGAGAATTCCAAAAGTGGATACCCATAAAATCTTCTAATTTCATCTTTAAAATCAAAAAAGGAGTTATATAAACCAAAATTTATATACTCTCAAAACAGTGATTTCCCCATTGCAGATCTATAGTAGAGGATCAGTAAATCAACTGAGTTAAAATCAGCATTTTTTTATTAATGAAATATACTGGGAAATATCAGTATAGGGATCCTGGTAAGGATAATTACTACCTAATAAACATTTTCTTTTTGTGACATGTACTAGTAACTGTGCGCACACACACATACAGTGTGGGTTTGGGGTTATAGAATAAAACATTTCTTACAGTGGATGACACAGAGGTTAAAAGTCAACTGCCTTAAAGAATCTGTTACATGCAAGAAGTAATGATTAAACGTACATTACTGGTGCTACAATTGTAGCTCAGTGGTAGTGCACATGCCTAGCATGTGTGAGGCACCGGGTTTAATCTCGGCATCACATAAAAATAAATAAATAAATGAAAGTATTGTGCCCATCTACAACTAAAAATATATTTTTTAAGATATCTACATTACTTAAATTTTAGTTTAACCCAGATGACTTAAATATCAGCATTGAACTGAATTGCATTGTTGTTTTTCTTTGCTGAATTATCTTGATTTTCTTCCAAGAATCAAGATTTCTAACTAATACAAATTTACCAAAATGAAATAGAGCGATTCATGTTTGTTTATTTTCTCTTATTAAAGAATTTTATTTTTTAACAGGTTAATCAGGTGAATTCCCTTGAACGAGAATTAGAAACAATTGATTTGGAAAACGAAGGCCTGAAAAAGAAACAAGTGAAACTGGATGAGCAGCTACTGGAGGTAAGTTTTTAAGCAAATGTCCTTAACTATGAAGAATATTTTAATCCATGAATGAGCCATTTGTTGGAAGAAACTAGACCTGACATTGAATTCCTGTCCTGAAAATCTGAGTATACTTCCAAGCTGCATTCTTTGATCTATCTTAGCAAGTTTAATAGACATTTTTGCTTAATTACATGATCAGGTAATTCCATACTGCTTTTCAGAAGAGGAAATAATATCCTAAAATGCCAAGACCTGTACCTCAACAAATTCAGTGGCAGGAACTTCTACCTGATATTGGCCAAGGGGCCTAGAGCTCTCAACATAGGTGTGTATTTAACAGTGTCCTGATACTCCTGTATTTCACTAACAACCTCTTCAGTTAGGAAATCTATCCAGGGAATCTGAGAGCATTTGCATTTTTAAGTTCATTTTCAAGAACTGCCATTGTAGGACTGGGGGTGTAGCTCAGTGACAGAGCACTTTCCTAGTATGTGCAAGGCCCTAGGTTCACTCCCAAGCCCTGGGGGCGGGGGGAAGAATTGCCTTTGTTCATTACTGCACTTATACCACAGCAGTGCCTTTTGGGAGGTACATCTGATAAATGTAAAAATGTTTGGAAAACTTGTCAGCTTGGACATTGAATTCCAGTCAGTTTACCTTGCGATACTACTGAATACCATTGAAGATTAGAAAACAACTTATATACAAGCCCTCCTTAATAAGTAAAACTTAATAAGTAAAACTGAGATATTTTGCATTGGGTAGATAAAAGTATTTTAATTACTTCAACATTTAGTTAACTGTAAATTTTATATAAGGTAGAGAAGTATGCATAGAAAATATCTTTTATGCTCTTAAAAATTGTATAGAAATATTTTTAAGCCAGAATAATGAGACAGAAGAGATATTTAAATATTTTTTATAAGGCTGAATACATGCTAGCTGACTTTAAAAATTAATGCTTAATTTTATAATGTGGGAAATAAGGGCAAACATATCACATTGACATTTAAATGACCACGGAGGTTTCTGGCAATTTTATGTTCTCCGATTTATTCACTAATAGGGAGATTAGTGAAATTATAAATAATGAAACCCAAACCATGTTTTCTGACAGCATATAATAAATGCACTCAGAATCTTGAGTTGCAGGCTACACTTAGATGTAGGTATTTTTTTCTGACAAGATAATTATATATTCCAATGAATAAGATATCTGAAGCTAAGCCCAATGTGTCTGGTAATTAACTCAGAAGTAACAGGGTATACTTACTATGGTGATTACACCTTTGGATGTTTTCCAAATGCTCTGCCAAGAGGCTGATTCTCCGCCTGTTCCCCAAGCCTGGGAAGCCCCCTTATCTCTCAGTCCCACTTTATATTATTAGCCATCATAAGAAATTTCCTATCATTTTTTCCCTTGATCAGTAGTAAATATTTGCTAATAAATAAGGAAAATTGAGTATTCTTGGCACTGGAACTGAATAAGGAAAAAGCATGAATGTTCTATTCAAACACTAAAGAGAACATTTCGTACACTCTTCTAATGAAACTTCCATTAGGAAATAAGAACTGTTAACTCTAGATTTATACAGATTGGATTTTTTAACAATTCTGTTGAGCTATAAATTCACATATGGTGTTCACATGTTTAAAGTAAACAGTTAAATGGTTTGGGGTATATTACCTTATTAATTTTTTAAACTGTGGTAAATATGTACATAACATAAAATTTGCTGTTTTAACCAATTTTAAGTTTAAAATTCAATGGCATTAATTACATTCACAATGTTATACAACCATTTCCAAAACCTTTTTATCACTCTAACCAGAATAACCATTAAGCGTTAACCATTCCCACTTCTGGCCTTATAAATTGGATTATTAGAGTACAGTATTTATACATTAAGCGAGTTTGGAGATGTGCCATGGCTTTCACATCATCTTTTTTTTTTAAGCTTACCTGAGGGATCTGTGTAGTCCTTCCTCTCTGGCAGAGATTCTCACCTGGTGAGGTTAGGGGTGGTGAGCAGACAGAGATGTGTCTACATCAGAGATACATCTGTGGTTTCAGGGAATTTGAGCAAAGCTTTCTAGGCAGTTCTGATCTGATCTGATGTACAAGTTCCCTTGAGGGGAAGTCTCTCTTCCTCTCTATATATAAGTTGGGAAGTCTCTGATGTAATCCAATACATATCCTACTCCAGTGTAATGAAAGTGTGCAAATTACCAGAGTAGGAGATTCTAGACTAATTCTAGTCAAATTAGGGCTAGAATTTGACTTCCACTCCAGGGATTTAACTAGATGAGGCAGCATTCAATAAACAATTCAGTTTGAACATTGAAAGAAGAAGAGGGAGGTGGTACAGACCATCTCAGCAGTTCTCAAGTGTGCTATACGCCACTGTAAGAGCCAACAAGTTAGACAGTGGAACAAAATGTTTTAGTTTAAATTCTAGGGCTGGAGTGGTGGCTCAGTGGTAAAGTGCCTGCCTAGCATGTGCAAGGCACTAGGTTCGATTCTCAGCACCACATATAAATAAATAAAATATAGTTCCATTGACAACTAAAAAAAATATTTAATAAATAAATTCTGCATCTCCAGTGGCAAGGGTTTTAACATCAGATCCATTCCATACTAGACCTGGAATTTTTTAAATAATTATAGTGGGATGAATACCCCATGGTCTCTCTCTCCTCTCTCTCTCTCACACACACAAAATCAACCAAATTATAACAATGAGGATGCAGTTGCAAAAGTAAAGCTATTAAGACATTTTAATGTTTATTAAATTTATGTATAGAAAAATGTAAATGTTAGCTCTTCATATGCTCTTATTCATGAATATAACATAACCAAATGATACTGTTCCTTCTCTTTTATAACTCTTACTTTTCTTCCTCTTTTTCTAACTCCTGTGATTTTCTTTTGTTTGTTTTTGTCTATGGCTAACCTGTATCTAGAACTCAGTGGTTGGAAGTGGCAGAGAAGGGTGCAGTGCTCTGCCTGAGATAGTGTGTGAAGGTAGAACATTCTCTTTCAATGAATTTTCATAGCATGGGGCCATCTCATTAAACTCTTTGTTCTTGTAATCATTTCTGATGACTATACCAGTGAATAAATACTTCTGGTAAGAGCCAGTATTCATTTTTATTTTGTTTTAACTCTAGAATACGTTTCTGCATTTACATTAGGATTTTCATCAGTACTAAAAGCATTATATGAAGAAAATTATCCCACGGGTATAAAATCATGGGATCATAGTTCTCCATATTTTTTATTCACAAAAATAAAGTGGTAGCTTTTCTGAATCAACTAGAAGTATTTCAAAATGGGTAATGGTGCACCTCAGAAATTTAAAGAAATGGATAGTGGCTCTGAAGTTTCATCATAGCATTTAATTGTGTTTGAGTTTTAGAAGTTCTTTTTCCCCCACTCAAGCCTGGAGGTGCTTCTTCTCATGCTGTTGCATGCCTTCCCTTGAACCCTGTGTCTGTTGCGTGTGTTGACAGATGTGAGGTGGCGTGCTCCATTGGCCAAAATGCAGTCTCCCCCTTTTTCTTTCCCTAAATTTTATTCTCATGTTGACATACCATTTCCTCATTGTCTTGTCCTCCAGTTCCCAGATGTTCTAGGATATGGCCTTATACCCCAGAATTGCCTGTCTTGTGCTATTAAAGGGTTTCACTATCTATTGACAAACCAATGATGGGTTAAAATAATTTTAAGTTCAGGAAAAGATTCTTTAAAAATTTGTTTACTTGGGTTTGGAAAATAAGAATCTTTACGAATGGTAAGTAAAGTAGCACAAGCCTAAAACATAATCACTTACTCCCCTTATTTCCCTAGTCTAACTTCAGTTTTTTTTTTTTTAAAGGAGGGTTATCAAACATTCTAGCATAAGAAAAAATGAGATGGAATTCAGATATACTATATATTGTGCCCCAGACTCCCACAGTCACTCAAGATGAGGAAGTGCTGTTTTTTAAAGTCTAATAATCTTGAGAAAGCCTGCTCTTGATTATATTATGTCCTAAGCAAAATGGCTCTTCTCATTTACATCTCTCTTGGGCTCATGTGCTGTCCTGTTTCCAAGCTATGGGTGGGTGTGGGGCCATTAGCAAATTTATAGGCTTCACTATTGCTTGACACATTCAGGGGCAGCTCTGTGACAGAAGGCACTGCTGCTGACTAGGCTTTTGCCCTTGTCCTTCAGATGCAGCACCTGAGGTCCACTGTGATGCTTAGCTCATCCCCTCACTGGGATCTGCAGCTGCTCCAGCAGCAAGCCTGTTCGATGGTGCCCAGGGAGCACTTTCTGCAGCTTCAACACCAGCTACTACAGGCAGAAAGGAGAAATGAGCACCTACAGGAGGAACTTGACAACAGGACCTCCGAAACCAACACACCACAGGTATGAAGCGTTCTTTTCCTCTAGTAGTAAATTCAGATTGCCTAATTAATTTTACTTTTATTTGAAAGTTCAAATAAAACCAATTCAAATGTGGGGACAACAAACCTAAATCTACTCTTAGAGAGTGACAACTTCCCTGTATCACAAATCCAGAGTTCTGCAGTGCTGGTTTTTGTTTTGTTTTTGCAGCACTACTTTCCAGCTCTTCACTTCTAAGATGTTCTGGGTCTCCTTTGCACACTTGTAATAGAAGACAAAGCATCAGAATCACTTGAGCATAGTGTACAATTGGCCATCATTCTCATCTCATGTCAAAAATACTACAAAATGCAAGTGCAGCTCTAGGATTTACATTAGGAACAAAACATCCTTAACTGCACCAGACGGGTGGGGCCCACCAACATCCATGGAATTTACAGGTGGAGTGTTTCACAATTAAGGTAGAAGAAAGTGTAGTTGGTGACATATTTCTTAGTGGATATGATCATTAAGCTCAATTGTTTTATAATCTAGTGTGAAAAATGATTTTTAGGAAAATAAAGATCTTCCCATTGGCTTTGAATTAGCCTTATTCTGGGTCACTACCAAATACCATCTTATATTACCTAAGTTTTCAAACAGTTATTTCTCTTTGGTGCTTCATTCATAATCATCCTTTTTCAGAAGTTTCATAACTCTTTGGTCTTGCCCATGTAGTTAATTCATAATTAGGAATAAAAAGAACAAATACTTTTTTGTGGAATTCTAAATTCCTTCTGCTTTAGATGCACTTCTGTTTCTATACACCTTACCTCTCCAACAACGTTTGATAAGGAATTTCCCAACTCTTTCTTTTTCTTTTTTTTTTTTAAGAGAGAGAGAATTTTTTTAATATTTATTTTTTAGTTTTCGGTGGACACAACATCTTTTGTTTGTATGTGGTGTTGAGGATCGAACCCGGGCCGCACGCATGCCAGGCGAGCACGCTACCGCTTGAGCCACATCCCCAGCCCCCCCAACTCTTTCTTAATCCCTTCAGAGTAGCTTGGCAAAGTTACGTGAGCACTGTAATTATCCATAGGAACAGTTGTTTTTCTCTACTACTAGTATATATCTGGGCTTTGTTAGTTTTTTTTTTTTTTTTTTTTTTTTNCACCCACCCACCCGTATTTAAGAATTAAAAACATCCTTTTACTCCATTTGCTTCAGGATTAGACCAAAACTTAAAATTTTCATACAAAAAAAAAAAAGACAAACCCAGCCAGAGCAAAGGGTGCTTACTCGGACTAGATCACCACTTCAGACTCTCCCATTTCTGATTGCCCAGCTGACACTAATTCTAAGAATACAAAATATTATTGGAATCTGCACGTTGTCTGTGTGGAGTGATGTAATGTCTTCTGCCTTTGTGTTGCTTTGCTTGCGTGTGTAATGTAGTGTAGTGTTAATGTGTGTGCTTTGAAAAATTGCATCATAAATGTGTGAATTTAGACTCCCTAAAAATACATAATCTTGACATCAGGGTGAAGTATACCACTTGCCTTCTTTCTCTAGGCCTTGCTACCGGAGCAGCGAGCAGTGCATGCAGATTCCTACAGAAGGATTGGGCACCTGTGAAAACTGGGCTGCTATTGATGGCATTTGTTACTATGGCAGACTCTCAAATGCACACACCCACACACACACATAAACCACACTAACAGAGGCATAAGCTGAGACATGACATAAGTGCTCTTTAAAATTATTCTATTATGATTTTTACTATTAAGCCTTTGCAGTATTATTTATTTATGTAGAAATGACAGATCTTGTGAATCAAATTCACAAATTTCTGCTTGTTACAAATCATTTTATTTATACCATTTAAAGAGTGTGGATTTAAGATTCTTGAAAGGATGTATTCTATATATTTTCTCATTACATAAGTTGTAATTATTTTTAACAAAAGGTTCTACTTTTATATATGGAATTTGAAGAGAATCAGGGTTATTTATACTGTTTTGTATAAGATGTATAATACTTTTTGCCAGAAAAAAAGGAAAATTTTGATGAAACAATAAAATAAATTTTAAATATATGCCTGCCTTTGTTTTTCCTCTTTTCCCCCACTCTTTTGCTGTACTCTGTATACTTTGAATTTTCTGTAACTGTGGTTTTATATTTTGATTTTTTTATGCAAGTGGAAATCAAACATTTTTATTTGTATTTGAACTTTAAAAAGCCATATGTCTTTTAAAATAAATAGAACTTTTTAAAAGTTGTTGTTAGGCCTAGATGTTCAAGGCCCAATTTATTGAAATTCAGTTTTTTGCATTAGACTTTTGCCTCCTACAACTTTTATCTTCAAATTAGTCACATGAGTTAATTATTTCTTTTATAATTAAATGCTAATTATTTAATATCCAAGCAAACTTTGGCTTTAACACATTTGGTCATTCTGAGTACTTTTTAAAGTATGCCTTTTTAAGAATATTTAAGAGCAGCCAGTGTGTGGCGTGGCACACCCTTGTAATCCCAGCAACTGGCTGAAGCAGGAGGTGGAAAGTTCAAGGACAACCTGGGCAATTTAGGGAGGTCCTGTCTCAAAAGAAAATATAAAGGGTTGGGGATGTAGCTCAGTGGTACAGCACCCCTAGGTTCAATCCCCAATACTTTAAAAAATAATTTTTAAAAAAAGGAATATTTAAGTTCCATCAGCCATTAACACCTGAACTACAAGATTTGAAGCACCTTTTGAAATGTGAACTTCCTTCTCTGGAAATTTTGAGGGGTTGGAGGCCAGCTGAGGAGAGGGACAATCAGTCAGACTCTAATCTCTGTTTACATCACTCTGCTTCCAGAAACCCACACACCTAGCCCTGTTGTGTGAGGAGAGGGAGAAAGTTAGGGCCCCTTCCTGCCCAGTGGCTTTATCTAGGAGTTGTCTGTGGAGAGAGGCTTCTTAATTTTCAATTTACTCTGATGATAAATCCATCCTCCAATCCAGATGTTTGCTTCACATTGACAAGTCAACAGATGACTAGAAAAACTGGCAGGAAGATATGATTACTATGAAGAAAAAACCCTAACACCCTCAAAAAAGTAATCAGTTATTTCTGAAGAAAAACAGACGTGTGTTGCAAGCTGAATGGAAACATTAAGCAACCCTGAATAAACTCAGTGTTTGTTTTGTTGTCGAGAGACCCACAGTATTATAAATACCCAAATCAGGATGGGAGTTGATCACCCTCTTTTAATTTACTTTGGATACCCATTTTACTATATATGAAGTGCACACAGATATTCAACTATGGGTTTTAAGAATTTTTCTTTTTATCAGGGGACAATGGTATACCACAGGTAAGATTCTTTGTTTTCTCTTTGATTCTTTCTCTGATAGGACTACTTTTCTGACATGTGCAATCAATGCAGTGCTCAGAACTCCCCCATTTCATCAGAAATCCATCCTTCCTGTTTAAAAGGCAAAACATTGGCTGTACTTCCTCTAGGCATCTTGTGGGGAGAATAAACAACTAGTGCTTTAGATGTAGCATGATTTTCAAATGATGATATACTTTTTTTCTTCCCTTCAGGGAAGCCAGGAACAGCTGGTAACTGTCATGGAGGAACGAATGATAGAAGTTGAACAGAAACTGAAACTGGTGAAAAGGCTTCTTCAAGAGAAAGTGAATCAGCTCAAAGAACAAGTGAGCCTCCCCAGACACATCTTCCACCCACCCCACATTCCAGTTTTAACATTCCTTTCTTGCCATTAACTTGCTAACTTGTGTTGTCTAATAAAGGCAAATTCTATAGATGTCTAGAAGAACTTAGGATTCACTCACCCTCACATGCCCACAAAAGGTAAATTCTATATTCTATATTTTTCCAAAACTCTTCTAGGTATATGTTTGTCCACCCCAAGTTTAAAAAATAAATATCTGCTAACAGTGGTTAACATGGATCTGAAGCATTCCTGATGAGGTTCAGTGGCTCAAAATGAATACTTAACAGATCTTTTTCTGTCCAACATAAGCAATATGCCATTTAAACAAAACAGAAAAATGATATTGGTGGATAATGACTGGAGAGTTAGCTTTCCTGTTTCCAACAGCTATGGCAAGCTCAAAAAGTATCTCATTGCCCTAAAAGGATGTGCCTTGTATAAAGTCTGGACCCCAAATGCCAGACCACTAAGAAGCCTTATCCTTTCCACCTGCTGGTGGCAGAAGTGACTTCAGTGGTTAGAGGTTAGTTGTGCATCTTCCAAAGAGCTACACAAGGAGGCAAGGAGGGAGCTAGGAACTCGTGGCAAACGCCTATAATCCCAGCAGCTTGGGAGGCTGAGGCAGGAGGATCACGAGTTCAAAGCCAACCTCAGTAGAAGCGAGGCACTTAGCAACTCAATGAGACCCTGTCTCTAAATAAAATACAAAATGGGGCTGGGGATGTGGTTCAGTGGTCGAGTGCCCCTGAGTTCAATCCCCAAAATTCCTCCCCAAGAAAAAAAGCTATGCAAAGAGAACCACCTCCTAGGAAAGTATTATCAGCTTCTCTGGAAACCAGGATTGAGACAGACTGGGGCAGGGGAAATTGCCCAACTTGTTTTTCTAGATAAATAAAACCTGAGAATGATAACCCCAAGAGAGGGTCTGGAAATAGGTGTAGACAGGAATGTTCCTTGCCCTATATCTTAATGAACAGAGGAGAAAGAGAAAGTCCTATCAGTGAGCATTTTCCCATTCAATCCTTTTAAGTACTCATTTGTTCAACACATAGTTACTTTGGGCCATGTCCTATATGGGGCATTAGAGATGCAGCAGTGAACAAAATTACATCCCTGCCCATATAGAAGGTGAATTCTATCACACCTACAAGGTACCAAGCATTCCATCAAATGATAGGTTCAAAAATATATAAAATAGGGTCAGCCCTGTTTCAATAGATGGCACACAAGAGAAGAGACACTTGATAAAACCCAGAGATTTAAAGAAAGCTTCCTGAAGGTCTCTTAAATCAAATCTTGAGGGTTGAGTGAGATTTGAACAAGTGAATAACTGTGGGAAGGGCATTCTAGGCTATGAGAGCATCATGAAGTTAGGTCACCATGTGGGGTGTGGATATCTATAGATACATGGATATTGCCAGTTCCTACTGTCCTGGGAGAAAAGACGGGAAAGGACAGAAAGAGAGGGCCTTGCATGGTATCCCAAAAGGGAATTTTATTCTGTAGGTCATGAGGAACCATTGTATTGTTTCCTAAGTGAAAGAAGGGAGGGAAAAAGGAAAGAAGACAGGTGGTATTTCAAAAGAGAGTAGGTTCTAAAATGCTAGTATGTTATACCTGCCAGTCATCTAAATTATCATTGACCTTTGAAATGCTAATAATTTAGCCACTTTGTAGTTGGTCTTTATTCCCTTAAACATTTATTCTTTAAGATGCCCTGCTTGAAATTGGGAGTCGAGTGAAGAGTTAACATGGGAAAGGAGATTGAAGATATTAAAGGAGCAAGAATAAAAGTATTCCATGTCTGCTAAAAAGTTTTCCCACGCCAACCTAGATGATATGTTCTAACCATAAGGATTAGTATATACCTTCTAGGCAAGGCCCCATGCAAAAAGGGAGAAGCTGACGAAAAACAACTGCTCACATCTCATCTCTTTGTTGTAATTTGTGAGCTCGTTTTTTAAATGAATAATAGGTTGTAGTTACGAATGGAAAGCTTCAGGCTCTACTGTTAAGAATGGAGTTTAATACAATTCACTCCTTACACCTCAAAAATTAAAGTTACAAAAATATTTGTGATGTTTTAAAAAAATAAAGGAATACATCTAGTTTATTTAGGTGGGAAATAAAGTCTTTCATTTTGGAGCCTTCAAACAGCAATCTATTCTTTCTGTTAGTAACTTCTGGGCTGGGGATGTGGCTCAAGTGGTAGTGCGCTCGCCTGGCATGCGTGCGGCCCGGGTTCGATCCCCAGCACCACATACAAACAAAGATGTTGTGTCCGCCGAAAACTAAAAAATAAATATTAAAATTCTTAAAAAAAAATATTAGTAACTTCTACAAACATGCAAAGAGCTTGGAAAAGGTGGGTTTGTTCTTGTTTCCCTGATGCTGAATCTGATGTTAAAGCTGTACTGTAAAAGATAAGAATGTAACTGGTAGGCATGATTTGCCTTTATAATGCATCTATCCTGATATCTTTCCTTAAATTTAAAAGATTAATTACAGAAATGGAGTCACAGTGTTTCTGGTTCTGTTTCTAGCTCTGCAAGAATACTAAAGCCGATGCAATGGTGAAGGATTTGTATGTTGAAAATGCCCAGTTGCTGAAAGCTCTGGAAATGACCGAACAGCGACAGAAAACAGCAGAGAAGAAAAATTACCTCCTAGAAGAGAAGATTGCCAGCCTCAGTAATATAGTCAGGAACCTGACACCAGCACCATTGACTTCTATGCCTCCCTTGAGGTCATAGCCACACCAAAGGATGCACTCATTTTTGTGCACTTTACTGAAAGAGAAGGAACATTTCAGTAGTATCTCTTAACCCTGTTTAAAAAAAAAAAAAAAAAAAAAAACTTTCAATGGCTTAAAATTAAGCCAACCTAAATTTTGGAGTCTATTCATTGTAACAATTTGACTGTTAAAATTTAACACTTACAAATAATTTATTTTTTAAGTATTCTAGTAGGTACCAAGAAAATTAATATATGAAAACAATTTAAGAAACTTTAAATCCCAGTTTTCAATGTGTTTTTAAAGCACCATTGTATGCCAATATGTATACATATAAATTCCATATATTTAAGTTTGAGACCTTACTAAAATGGTTATTAGGGACTTTATTTAAAAACAAATTTAGGTATTGCACATTTAAATACTGAAAAATCATTCTGCTTTTAATAGTTTTGGTTCTTTGATAGGAGGGCTGGGCTCAGTAATTGAGACCAGAAAAACCCAAGTCCATAGAGCTCTACCTTCTTCCACTTACTATTACTACTCTTGCTATGTGAGAGGTTTAGAACTGATTTACTCAACTGCACTCTTAACTAATGATGAAGCTTTACTTTTCTTTAAACAGTCTTTTTCTTCCTCCTCTTAGAAGTTTCATTTGGTCCCTCATTTTCTAAAAAATGGATAAAGCCACATTCTTAAAGCATTTGAACTGTAGGAAAAGCACTGAACAAACCACTTTGGACTACACACTCACTCTTGGAGAAGGGATATGCGGTCCATGTGAGTTTTCCTATCTCAAAAGTCTTGGAGGTCATGGACTTATCTGTGAGGTTGCCTCAAGAACTCAGGGAACATTTCTTTAAACTGTCTTCCTGAACTACTGCCAGGCCTCTCTAAGAATTTGAGATGTATAAACCATGTGACCTTATTTATTTGTCTTATATATTTCCAGCCATAGGGTTTTCATGTACATTTTAGTGCATTTAAGTGTTTGAAAAAGGCCTTGATTTTAGAGTTAAAAACTTTTTCCAACTTATAGGAGAGTTGTTATTGTTTGTTAAATATAGGTCAAAATTGTCCATGCTTCTTACTCTGCTATACCTCAAATCTGATCCTAAGAATTCCTTACTGTGGTAAGTATTGGCATGCCATCTGAAGCAAAGGAATGTCATCAGGACTTCCCATTCTTTCTCAAGATCAGGAATCATGGAACAGTAAACATTTTAAACTGGATAACACCCCCACCACCTCCAGTTTAATTCTTTGCTTCTAACCTACTTCCTCCAGTGGATGGCGGAAGACTTACAAGGTGCAGAATACTACCAAAGCTCATCACAGCCACCTACTTGTCTTCATGGGAGAGTAATGAGATCAGAAATTTTTACTTTGATCTATTTCAGGAGGTTCTTTCTATTTATAAAGAGTATAACAGAAATCAAACACTGCTTTATAGGCAGAAACACAAGATAAAGCCAGCTACCTAAGAAGTCATATAATGCCAGAAAATCAATCTCAACAAAATAATTTCCATCAAGGAACTTCAGAGATCCTAACAGGCTAACCACTTGTCAGTCCAGGAGTCCTCACTACCAGGCCCTTGAAAAGGCACTGCTACTCACGGGACTAGAGTCCACACTGGTGAAGCAGAACTTTCAGGATTTGCATAGCTCTTATTGGAAAGCTCTGATTTCCCCCTGGAAAAAGAATTTTAATCCTTCCCTATAATATGCTTCCAAACATTTGCCATCTACTATCATGCCTTCCCTAAATCTTTTCTGTCCTGTGCAGATATTCTCAGCAAACTCAAGTACTTGTATGGCACTAGCTTTAACAGAAAACTTTTCACTTAAAACTGTGGTTTGGCCTAGGCTGAGGTCAACAATAAACTAAGCATCTGTAGTGTGTTTATGTGACATGCTTCAAGTTACCCAAGGAACCACTGGAACCAGACACCACGCATATTTCTCAGTCAACTTAGCATGTGGTCACATTTGTATTTTTTATTTTTATTTTTTACATTATGAAAAGTGTAGGTTAATTTGTTTCCTATGAATTTGTATTATGTGTATATAAAATGTTGTATGATTAATGTAAATATGGCTTTGGGGAAAGTTTTAGACTGCACATAGAATCCCTTTATCCAAAATACAAATACAAAATAATACTTAATCCAAAATCAGATGCAAGTAAATTTAGCCACATATCGGAACTTAATTTCCTGCTTTTCCACTACAAAATTGGAAAAAAGATGAATATAAGAAACATCAGGGATACCTTAAATTTATACATTTTTGTGACAGTTTATTTTTGAGAAAGTTTAGAGTGGGAGTTTTAAGAGATCATTTATGATATAACTTAGAGTTTAAACAGAATTTCAAAGAGATTAAATGTAAACTTCAAATTATGTTTAGCTTTTGTTTACAGATTTGTTGTTGTTGTTATTTGGAACTTGGGATTTAAGCCAGGGGGCACTTCACTACTCAGCTAATGCACAGCTTTTTTTATTTTTAGAAGAGTCTCACTGAGTTGCTTAGGGTCTTGCTAAGTTACTGAGGCTGGCCTCAAACGTGTGATCCTCCTTGCCTCTCAAGCCATTACAGATGTTACCAACTGTGCCCATCTGCTTTTAGACTTCTTAATGGCACTCTTCATAATCACAAGTTATGTATTTTATAGGCATTCAGCTGCTTTTTTATTAAAAGCACTGGTTTTTAAACTTTATTTTTATCTAAGTACAGTTATTTAAAATAGTCTTACAAGACTAGATCTTCATTTTAAAGAAAAATCAAGTTTACCTTGGGGATAATACATTACATAAGAAAAGGAAACTGTGGGTAGTAAAGCCTTTATTATCCTATTTTGCTTTCTTCTGCTATTTAAAAGTTTGAATCCAAGCTCAGATCTATGAAGGAAGAAAAGTGGAGGAGAGGGGTAGAACCAACCACAGCATTTTGTTTTATTTATTTTTCTAAGACTCTTACTAAATCTAGGCTTTGAAAGTTGTTTTAAATATGAATCCATCCCTTAAGTATCAGTGTACTATTGATATATTCATCAGTGCATTTTACATAAATAGATCATGAAATAATAGGCTTTTGAGGCATAGAAAGAGATCTTACGGGTCTAGTATTTTAATAATGCACCAGTACCTAGAACAGGTATTGTTTTGAGGGGAAAAATTTTAATGAAATGAATAAGGTTTTGTGACAGATTTAGGCTTTTTAACACATGGAAAATGAATTTGTGATTTCTCTTTTTATTTTGTTAAATGAAGAAAAGGAAACATTCAGCTATTGTCAACATCTTTGAAGGTATTCCAAATCAAGGCAAGTCTAAGTGCTTTGCAATACTGTAATATTAAGCAAGTCATGTTTTGAATGGATTACCTGTAATGAATGATTCATTTGAATAATGTAATTATATAAGTAATGCCCAAACAAAGTCAAAGCCTAACAACCAAAGTACTCATGTTTAAAATATATTCATTATATCTTGTTTGGACCTCTTTAAACATCTCAGCACTGTAAAACAATTTTGGTTTTATGGCATAATTTTTTATGAATAACTATTCAACAAGTCAAAGCTTTTTGTTTCTCAACGTTTTTAAATGATACAAATTCGATTTATTCTCATTGAGGAGACACACTATCACAGCATGGTTTAAGAAAATACTGGTTTTGTAAAAGAAAACCTGAATTCATCTAAAATCCATAGAACTTTCTTCCAATAAAGATGAGTGTATGTGTTTATATCAGCTTTGTATATTTCATCTTAGCCATTCTATCCTAGAAAGATTTTAATGTGAGCTTAAAATGTAAATAAATAATTTTACAAATATACTTCTTGTTTTATATCTACCCTGAACTTTTATAAACAGTTTTAATGTGTTTATCCTTGGTCTTGAGCAAGAACGCATCAAAATATCACACTAAACACTTTCTACAAATGCCAAAATTCAGGCCCTGCTCCAGATGTGCTAAACTAGAATCTTTGTTTTAATGTGATCCCCAAGTGATGTGTTTGTGATTTAGAGCATTGGGATTCTGTTACTGTCCAAGAAGAGATGGCAGTTTGGGGTCCCTCACAATGTGGTAGTGTATATTCCCCAGAAGAATTCTGACTTGACCTCAGGCCAGGGCCTACTTGGGATTTCGGATGTTTCAGAGGTGGCTTTATTTCACTTTTCCATCATTATGGGTGGATGGTTTGGACTTTGTTAATTTGGCTGCTCATGAGTGATGAGATAGATTTAATTATAGATACAAAAGTTAACCTGAGGTGCTGAGAGCCACGGCCGAGTCTGTATGGTCCCTGGCATTTTGCCAACAGTATTGATTGACAGGCGAGGCATTACTATCCGCCTCTGCCGCAACTTTTGAGTTCTCGCACTATTTTGGAGTTCTCGTGGGGATTTCCGGGGATTCCCCGAGAGTTCCCATTGGTTGGGGAAGTGCAGGAGGAGGGATTTCCGAGAGAGATATTTCCGGCTGGGGGTTCCTGGAGAAGCCTCGTGGCGTTCGGGAGGATTCCCCGGGAGCTGTGTGAAGTGTTTTCCTGCAGTTTAAAAATAAAGTTTGTTCCTGCTTCAGTGGCTCGTGATTTGTGCCCAGCCAGACTGCGGCATTTGGTGGCCCTTGCGGGGAACGTCTGAAGCTTCGGAGTAAGTGAAATTGCTTGCCCCTAAGGGAAGGCGAGAGAATGGGTGACCATTTTAAAAAACAATGTGTTCTTGTTTTGATTTGTTTTGTGTTTGTTTCAAGCTGCCTATCCCTAGAATTTTCTCAGGCAGATTGGGAAAAATGGTTGGCTCAAGGTTTGAAGTTGTTCACCCCTGAGGAAGAGATAGAAATAGACCACAAATGCACATGTCAAGAAAATAGGAAAATTGATACAACGATTTTTTGTTCCGTTTTTGTTTCATTCTGTTTCGGTTTTGTTTTGTGTTATCTTATTGGGTTGCGTTATCTTTATAACAGATTAGAAATTAGTAAAAAACAAACTGAAAGAGTGTTAAGTAAATTGTTAGAGGTTCAGACCATGGAGAAAGACATTTTAGATCAAGCAAAAGAGAAGGTCTCTCAAGCTAGTCAGACAGAGGAAGAAAATTTAAAGGAAGAAAGCTTAGAGGAGAAACAGCTATTAGGGAAAAAGCTACAACAGGAGGCTGCTACTAACACCGTTCTATCACCAGAGGGC